>NC_037681.1:97451728-97499773 GCF_003255815.1 Theropithecus gelada
GATGTTAGAGTGTCAATTTTAGATCTTTCCTGCTTTCTCTTGTGGGCATTTAGTGCTATAAATTTCCCTCTACACACTGCTTTAAATGTGTCCCAGAGATTCTGGTATGTTGTATCTTTGTTCTCATTGATTTCAAAGAACATCTTTATTTCTGCCTTCATTTCGTTATGTACCCAGTAGTCATTCAGGAGCAGGTTGTTCAGTTTCCATGTAGTTGAGCGGTTTTGATTGAGTTTCTTAGTCTTGAGTTCTAGTTTGTTTGCACTGTGGTCTGAGAGACAGTTTGTTATAATTTCTGTTCTTGTGCATTTGCTGAGGAGTGATTTACTTCCAATTACGTGGTCAATTTTGGAGTAAGTACGATGTGGTGCTGAGAAGAATGTATATTCTGTTGATTTGGGGTGGAGAGTTCTATAGATGTCTCTTAGGTCTGCTTGCTGCAGAGATGAGTTCAATTCCTGGATATCCTTGTTAACTTTCTGTCTCGTTGATCTGTCTAATGTTGACAGTGGAGTGTTGAAGTCTCCCATTATTATTGTATGGGAGTCTAAGTCTCTTTGTAAGTCTCTAAGGACTTGCTCTATGAATCTGGGTGCTCCTGTATTGGGTGCATATATATTTAGGATAGTTAGCTCTTCCTGTTGAATTGATCCCTTTACCATTATGTAATGGCCTTCTTTGTCTCTTTTGATCTTTGATGGTTTAAAGTCTGTTTTATCAGAGACTAGTATTGCAACCCCCGCTTTTTTTTTGTTCTCCATTTGCTTGGTAAATCTTCCTCCATCCCTTTATTTTGAGCCTATATATGTCTCTGCGTGTGAGATGGGTCTCCTGAATACAGCAGACTGATGGGTCTTGACTCTTTATCCAGTTTGCCAGTCTGTGTCTTTTAATTGGAGCATTTAGTCCATTTACATTTAAGGTTAAGATTGTTATGTGTGAACTTGATCCTGCCATTATGATATTAACTGGTTATTTTGCTCGTTAGTTGATGCAGTTTCTTCCTAGCCTCGATGGTCTTTACATTTTGGCATGTTTTTGCAATGGCTGGTACCGGTTGTTCCTTTCCATGTTTAGTGCTTCCTTCAGGGTCTCTTGTAAGGCAGGCCTAGTGGTGACAAAATCTCTAAGCATTTGCTTATCTGTAAAGGATTTTATTTCTCCTTCACTTATGAAACTTCGTTTGGCTGGATATGAAATTCTGGGTTGAAAATTCTTTTCTTTAAGAATGTTGAATATTGGCCCCCACTCTCTTCTGGCTTGGAGAGTTTCTGCCGAGAGATCTGCTGTTAGTCTGATGGGCTTCCCTTTGTGAGTAACCCGACCTTTCTCTCTGGCTGCCCTTAAGATTTTTTCCTTCATTTCAACTTTGGTGAATCTGGCAATTATGTGTCTTGGAGTTGCTCTTCTCGAGGAGTATCTTTGTGGCGTTCTTTGTATTTCCTGGATTTGAATGTTGGCCTGCCCTACTAGGTTGGGGAAGTTCTCCTGGATGATATCCTGAAGAGTGTTTTCCAACTTGGTTCCATTTTCCCCCTCACTTTCAGGCATCCCAATCAGACGTAGATTTGGTCTTTTTACATAATCCCATACTTCTTGCAGGCTTTGTTCATTTCTTTTTCTTCTTTTTTCTTTTGGTTTCTCTTCTCGCTTCATTTCATTCATTTGATCCTCAATCGCTGATACTCTTTCTTCCAGTTGATCCACTCGGTTACTGAAGCTTGTGCATTTGTCACGTATTTCTCGTGTCATGGTTTTCATCTCTTTCATTTCGTTTATGACCTTCTCTGCATTAATTACTCTAGCCATCAATTCTTCCACTTTTTTTTCAAGATTTTTAGTTTCTTTGCGCTGGGTACGTAATTCCTCCTTTAGCTCTGAGAAATTTGATGGACTGAAGCCTTCTTCTCTCATCTTGACAAAGTCATTCTCCGTCCAGCTTTGATCCATTGCTGGCGATGAGCTGCGCTCCTTTGCCGGGGGAGATGCGCTCTTATTTTTTGAATTTCCAGCTTTTCTGCCCTGCTTTTTCCCCATCTTTGTGGTTTTATCTGCCTCTGGTCTTTGATGATGGTGATGTACTGATGGGGTTTTGGTGTAGGTGTCCTTCCTGTTTGATAGTTTTCCTTCTAACAGTCAGGACCCTCAGCTGTAGGTCTGCTGGAGATTGCTTGAGGTCCACTCCAGACCCTGTTTGCCTGGGTATCAGCAGCAGAGGCTGCAGAAGATAGCATATTTCTGAACAGCGAGTGTACCTGTCTGATTCTTGCTTTGGAAGCTTCCTCTCAGGGGTGTACTCCACCCTGTGAGGTGTGGGGTGTCAGACTGCCCCTAGTGGGGGATGTCTCCCAGTTAGGCTACTCAGGGGTCAGGGACCCACTTGAGCAGGGAGTCTGTCCCTTCTCAGATCTCAACCTCCGTGTTGGGAGATCCACTGCTCTCTTCAAAGCTGTCAGACAGAGTCGTTTGCGTCTGCAGAGGCTTCTGCTGCGTTTATTGTTTACTGTGCCCTGTCCCCAGAGGTGGAGTCTACAGAGACAGGCAGCTTTCCTTGAGCTGCTGTGAGCTCCACCCAGTTTGAGCTTCCCAGCAGCTTTGTTTACCTACTTAAGCCTCAGCAATGGCAGGCGCCCCTCCCCCAGCCTCGCTGCTGCCTTGCTGGTAGATCACAGACAGCTGTGCTAGCAATGAGGGAGGCTCCGTGGGCGTGGGACCCTCCCGGCCAGGTGTGGGATATGATCTTCTGGTGTCCCTGTTTGCTTAAAGCGCAGTATTGGGGTGGGAGTTACCCGATTTTCCAGGTGTTGTGTGTCTCAGTTCCCCTGGCTAGGAAAAGGGATTCCCTTCCCCCTTGCGCTTCCCAGGTGAAGCAATGCCTCGCCCTGCTTCAGCTCTCGCTGGTCGGGCTGCAGCAGCTGACCAGCATGCATCCTCCGGCACTCCCCAGTGAGATGAATCCAGTACCTCAGTTGAAAATGCCGAAATCACCGGTCTTCTGTGTCGCTAGCGCTGGGAGTTGGAGACTGGAGCTGTTCCTATTCGGGCCATCTTGCTCCGCCCCTAGCATTCTTAAGGTAAAAGCTTATATTATTAATTTGGCACATTTTCTCTTTTCTAATAAGAACATTCAGTATTATGATTTATCTCTAAACACTGCTTTTGCTGCATTCAACATATTCTTTTATTTTCATTTTCATTTAGTCCACAACTTTTGTTTTAATTCTCTTGAAATTTCTTCTTTGACCCATGCATTATTTAGAAGTGAACCATTTAATTATTATATATTTTGGGATTTTCAAGCCATCTTTCTGCTATTGACTTATAATTTTGTATCCATTATGCTTTGAAAGCAGACACTGTATGATTTTTATTTTTTTAATTTGTAAGAACATGTTTATGGCTTAGAACATGGTCTATTTCTGTGAATGCCTTATTTGAATGTGAGAAGAATGTTTATTCTAGGGTTACTGAATAAAGTAGTTTGTAAGTGGCAACTGTATGCAGTTGATTGGGAGTTCTGATTTCAACTATATCTTTGCTGATTTTCTACCTGATGGATCTGTTCATTTTTGGTACAGGAGTGTTACATTCTCCAACAACAATCATGAATTCATTGATTTGTCCTTGCAGTTCTATCAATTTTTGCCTCATGCTCTTTGATTTGTTGTTTTTGCTTGTGTATTTTGATGCTCCGTTTTTAGGCACAGACATGATGAGAATTGTTATGTCTTTTTGGAGAATTAAACTCTTTATTATTACGTAGGGCCCCTTTTCATTCCTAATAACTTTTCTTGCTGTGAAGTTCTGTCTAAAATTAATATAGCTACTTCCACTGTCTTTGGCTTCATGTTAGAATGGTATATCATTCTCCACCCATTTACCTTTTAATTTAGATGTATCTTTATATTTTTAAGTGAGTTTCTTATAACTAAGAGATAACTGGGTCTTATTTTTGATCCACTCTTACAATCTCTGTTTTTTAATTGGTGTACTTAGAACATTGATGTTTACACTGATTATTGATATAGATGGATAAATATCTTCAATATTTGTTACTGTTTTATATTTGTTGCCCTTCCTCTTTGTTCCTATTATCTTCTTCTTTTTTCTGCCTTTGGTGGTTTTAATTGAGCATTTTCTCTCCTTTCTTAGCATATAAGTTATACCTTCTTTTTTTTTAAACTTTTTTTAGTGGTTACCCTAGAGTTTGTAGTATTACAACTAATTTAAGTCCACTTTCCAATAACACTATACCAATTCACAGGTAGGGCAAGTATCTTATCATAACAAAATAATCCAAATTCATCCTTCCTATCTCTTGTACTATTACTGTCATTTATTTTACATACATAGAACAATTTATTTTACATGCGTATATAACTTACACATAAGCATAAGTGAGCATACACATTTATATGTATACATAATGAAATGCATTGCTGCTATTATTCTTTTGAACAATCTGTTAGCTGTTAGATCCATTAAAAACAAGAAATACAATTTTTAAAATTTTATCCTCACTTATTCCCACCATGATGCACTTCCATTCTTTAAGTATACCTGAATTTCTGGGCTATTTCATTTTTCTTCTGTAAATTTCTTTTTACATTTCTTGCAAGGCAGGTTTATTGGCAAAAATTTTTTCAAGTTTTGTTTTTCTGTGGAAGACTTTACTTTTCTCACATTCTTGAAGAATATTTTTTCAGGCTATTAAATGATAGGTTCTTAAACTTTCTCTTTCAACACTTTAAGTATTTCAGTCAGCTTTCTTCTTGATTGCATGGTTTTTGAGAAGTTGGATGTAGTTTTTACCTTTGCTCCTCCATAGGTAAAATATTTTTTCTTTCTGGCTTCCTTCAGATTTTTTTTTTTACCTTTGATTTTCTGCAACTTGAATATTGATTATACCTACTTCCAGGGTGTAGTTTTTTGTGTGTTTGTTTTTACATTTCTGTTTCCTGAGCTTCCTGGATCTGTAGGTGGGTATCTGATGTTAATTTAATCACTGATTCAAATATTTCTTCTGTTTCTTTTTTTTCTCCTTCTTTTGGTATTCTCATTACATTAATGTTACATATTTTGTATTTGTCCCAGTTATTGGTTGTTCTATTCTTTCACACAGTTCTTGGATATTACATTTTTTTGTTTGTTTGTTTTTAGTTAGTCTTTTCTTCTATTTTCTTTTCAGTTTTTGACGTTTCTACCGAGATATCTTCAAGTTAAGATACTTTTTCCTCAGCCATGTCCCATATTCAAATGAATTCATCAAAGGCATTCTTCATTTTGTGTTTTTGAACTCTAGCATTTCTTTGTGATTCTTAGATTTTCCATCTCTCTGCTTATACTGCCCATCTATCCTTATATGCCGTTTACTTTATCCATTAGAGCCCTTGGCATATTAATAGTTGTTTTAAATTTCTGCTCTTGTAATTCCTGTATCCCTGATGAATTCCAGTCCAGTTCTGATACTTCTTGTTTCTGCAAACTGTATTGTTTTGTCTTTGGATTTTTTTAAATACATGAATATGTTGTCCTGAATAAAAGGACTTGCTCTATATAAATCTTTAGTAATGTGCTAGTAAGTTGTAGGAGGAGGAGAAGCATTTTATTGTCCTATGTTATGGTTCAGTCTCTTGGTGAACACATGTCTCTGGACTGTGAATTCACAAATGCTTTTCAGCCTCTCTCCACCAACCTTTAGTTAAGTTGGATGAGCCAGTGTTAGGTATTTCTCTTTCTTCATATGGAAGCTTAGCGCTAGAGTAGGATATTTATTTTCCCCCAGGTCATTTGCATTCTGATAAAACTCCAGCATCTTAGGCTCTGATTAAGTAGTATCTTTGGCAGACTTTGTTAAGAACAGAATGATCTAGTGTCTTTCAAAATGGCTCTTTTTTCTCTCTGCCTCCTGAAAGAATCAGAGATTTTTTTTTTTTCCAATATTTGCTGTGAGAACTTGGTCAAACTCCCGAAGGAAAAAACTCACAAAATTGTGGGGATTGCTCCCTGGATAGCTGGGTCCCCCTGAGTTTTTGACTCTCATACTTGTGTATACTGAGGCTTCAGTGAACTAAAGTTTAGGTTTTACTAACCTGGCACTCATTCTTATTACAGAGGTTTCTACTCAAGGGTTTCTGCTCTAGTAAGTTGTGATTCTCTGCATCTACCTGTCTGTCTCTCTAATTTTGCAGGCAGTGCTTTGCCCTGTGTCCTGACTCTCCTTATGGGTCTAAGATTTGTTGAGTTTTCAGTTTGTTCATCTCCTTACTGGTTATAACTGAGTGGTAACTTCCAAGCTCCTCATATCCTGAACCAGAAATCGATGTCCAGGCATTTCTTTTTAGAACAATAAAAAAGTCAGATGATGAGTAGAAAGTATTTTATTTTGACGAGATCTCAGTTATCAAAACAATAATGTAGAATGTGATGACCATGTCATAACTGAGGTGCAAATTGCTGAAAATATGCAACAGAAGAAGCAAGGTCAATAAAAACACCATAAAATATTTCAGAGCCTCATGCAGGAGAATAATGGGCTGCCTCATAAAACACAATTGTTTCAGAAGTGACTGTTTAATGAACAATTATAACACCCTAGATGTTAGAGAAAGAGCTGAAGAAGGCATAGCATTTTGGAACCCATAATGAGTGTAGATATACTAAAATCTACTTCAATAATGAAAGCACAATAGATCTGAAACATGGATATCTGAAGCAGTGATGAGTTAACCTTTAAAAAACATTGTGAAATATAGTTAAGAGAAGAGGTGAATGCTCAGATTCCTTAACCTTATTAACTGGAAACTTCCACTGCACACACTGAAAATCAGCTTCATTATAACTGGAGGCCTCAACTATATCATGTAAAAAATGATTTTTACTAGAATATTATTTGAAACCAAACTAGAGAATTTAAATTAAGGGAAAAATAGCCTTAATCAGTCATGCTCACTTGGAAAAAATTTTAAAAAGCAACAGTCTGAACTGCTTTCATTTTATCAAAATTGACTTTTAAACTTTAGCTGGAGGCTGTCATATTTCTCTTGAGCATTTATTAATGATGCATTTGGAGTTCCAATTAAAAATTCAACGTGAGAAAATAACAGGAGCTCTCTGTCCATTATGGAAATCTGAATCTGTGTGTTTAATATGACATTATTTTGCCACATCTGCGCTAAAATGACCACACAAACAGAATAGGAACAAACAACATTTTATCATTGATGAAAATGACTTTTAAAAGCTAAAATTTATTTAAAGCATATTAATTTGTTGAAATGCTAACAGAATCACCAGGGGTCCCTGATATCAGACTTGGACAACAGGTGGAATCAAGCACAGCTATGAACTATGAGATCTCTCTACTGATGCTGTCAGTGGGTGCTAAAATGTTCTAGCTCACCGCATTGATGCTGATGTACAGGACTCAGGATACCACTGTGTGCACTGTTGTATCCAGAAAATTGATTTTCCTGCCACCACTACCATTGCCAAAATTGAGCCTACAGTGTTTCAGCTTCTATGTATTACTAACTTCCATTTTAAAATCAGTGTGTCTGAGTTTTAAGGATTATATCCTTTGCCTGCTCCTTTACTACAAGGGAGGCTGGCATCGCAGTTTCTATAGTAAGCAGCAGGTCCTGGTGTCTATGAAGACTTAAAAATAGAAAACATTCCCAAAATGAGAAGGATATTCAAATGATGGATGAGCATAAATGATTAAAAATAGTTACAATCTAAAACTTTGGCGGTTTGACATCATGTATGTGTTTCTCATACTTCAAAATAATGCTCTTGTCTATCATAATGCAGTTATCCTAAATTGCAAGCAAAACATGTCACCTTTTCACCAAAAGAAGACAGGCAAAGTCAAGCTCAGTACAGTTTCACCATGACTTATGAATTTTTATGTTTCCATTTTTTTGAGATAGAATCTCACTCTGACACCCAGGCTGGAGTGCAGTGGCACAATCACAGCTCACTACAGCTTCGATATCCTGGGCTCAAGCAACCCTCTCACCTCAACCTCCCAAATAGCTGGGGCTACAGGCATATGCACCACTAACATTTTTTGTTGTTGCGGTTGTTGTTGTTGTTTTAGAAGCAGAGTCTTGTCATCTTGAACTCAGGCTGGTCTAGAACTCCAGCACTCTGCCTGCCTTGGTCTCCCAAAATGCTGGGATTCCAGGCATAAATCACTGTGCCCAGATACATTTCTTGACTTCTCCCTGACAAAATCATAAAAGTAGCCAAACCCAGCTGGGTGCGGTGGCTCACGCCTGTAATCCCAGCACTTTGGGAGGCCGAGGCGGGCGGATCACGTTAGGAGATTGAAACCAACTCTGGCTGGCATGGTGAAACCCTGTCTCTATTAAAAATACAAAAAATTAGCTGGGTATGGTGGCAGGCACCTGTAGTCCCAGCTACTCGGGAGGCTGAGGCAGGAGAATGGCGTGAACCCGGGAGGCAGAGTTTGCAGTGAGCCGAGATCGCACCACTGCCCTCCAGCCTGGACCACAGAGCAAGATTCCGTCTCAAAAAAAAAAAAAAAGAGTAGCCAGACCTGTTATATTCAATGAGCAAAATTAGAAAAAAAAAATTTAAAAGTATTATCTGTCTCTCCCAACACACAGGGGAAGAAAGAAAACATTTGTGTATATTATAGTTTGTAATTATGTGACTAGTAGCCAGAGATGGATTTAGATTCCTCTTCTCTAGTACCAACTAAAAGTCCCTTTTCTCTTCACCCAGAACTTCAGCTAGTCAATGATCTGTCCACGGGGTGGTGACCCAAATCTTCAGTCCTAACAGATCTAAACTTTCAGTGGTTCTGTCTGTGTAGGATTGCTGCAGTCTTACATTTCTTGTTACTTGTGAACCTGGTAGTAATAACAGGCACCTTAGAGATTCCCGGGGGTGCCATCTGTACTCCCCCCCTTGACTCCACAATGTAGCAGCACAACATTCTGTAATTAATTCTCAACATTCAAGAGCTATTACCTAGATGACACCATAACACTTTTTCTAAGCCTATTTATCCAGAGACTTCATAAGCATCAGAAAATGGCCTGGTGGCAGTCTTATTCAGCTTCCAATTCAGAGTAAATGTTGTTGTGTCCCTAGCAGAAATATTTCTCCCTTAAGTTTTAAAATCTCTAAACAGAGTTCAGAATAGGAAGCAAATATTTTGCCAGTTGACTCAGTGGGATAATTGTGAGAGCACCTGCTGCCACCCCAGAAACTTGAAATGTTCCACTCTGTAAATATCAGCCTTCCCTGGAAAGTCCCTCCCTAACCTAGTGATTTCTGGCTGGCAAAAATATTATAATTTGGTTTTCCTTTTACCTTTAGAAGATTTTTAAAAGGATGGATACATTCATCAAAAGTACCCTCATAATTTCCAATACATGAAACATCAAACCCTAGTTAACACCATGGATGTTAGAGTCAGACAGTTCTAGACTAATTCTAGCCAAGCCAGTTACTGGCAGTGTGATCTTGGGCAAGTCACTTAATACCCTTTGAGCTGTAGTTTTCCCATTGTTTATAAGGGAAATAACACTAATTATTCAGGGATGTTGTATTTTTATTCTTTTAATATGGCAACTAGTTAAAGTGTTGAGCACACTGACTAAGAATATGAGTGCTTGAGTCATTGAAGCTAGAGAAATATTTAAAATATTTTGCAACCAGCACATCATAGTCACCAATCAGAGCAGATTCAGGTCTTAATGCTCAAGGAGGGCCTTGCAGCCTTGGCATTGGCTCTTATGGGGGTGAATACTGCTGCATTTGGGGCCATGTGGGGAACTATAAGGAAGCCATGTTTTACCAAACCACGTAGGAGTCCGTCAGTGGTATAACAATTGGGAAAGCTAGTGTGTAATAGCTGATTACCAGCCCATCAGAGAAACAAGTAATATGGATGGGAGTGATAAGGGTGGTGATAGTAGTTGTGACAAAAATACAGACAGTAAGGATGAACAAAAAGAGATAAATCATCCAAAACATTAAAAGACTAATAGTAAGAGAATTTAAGAAAAAAATACTCCACCCATAATTGGTATAGGGTAAAAAAGAAGAAAGTTGTAAACTGAATGCAAATGATGTCCTTGAAATTTCAAAGCACTACAGCTATTCAATACCTTTTAACAGAATAAAAAAAGTGACTCATTATTCTTGGAAATAGGAACACTCCATAATGTTTGGGCTTGCTTTTATGAAACAATTAGTTTTCAAGGGAAATTTAATTTTGTTTGTCAATGTTTTCTTCTAACCAAATGGAAAACTCTTATTGAAAGTTAATTATATTTCATTTTCTAGAATTTGTGAGTAAGGAAGAAAAAAGTCAACTTCTGAGTCATATGTTTTGCTCCACAGAAGAAAATAATATGAGCAACCTTCAGTTTTAGTTTTTGTGTATTTATGTTTTAAGATAATAGCTATAATTAAAGATGTGCTCTCCTTTATAGAGACTCTATTTACTTTCAAGTCTATTCATTGAGCACTTATCATCTTGTGCTGAGGTAGACAATAGGATACAATGATTAATAGGGTGTGGTATTTGTGAGGGAGACCAACATTCAAGCTCAATGTTTGCTGCATGATGAATAAGGCCCTGCCTAGCTTTCTAAGTTCATCTCCTGTCAATTCCTCCCTGTCCACTATGCTCAAGAAAGACAAGTCTCTTCTCCAATCCCCGGTACTGGCCAAGCTTAGACTTGCTCTAGCTTCTTTGCATGTACTCTGTCCACTCTCTGAAACACTCTTTCCACGACTGTCTTCCTTGCAACATTTATCCTAAAGGCTACCTTTTCAAAGAGGCCTCATATAAGAATCTTAGCTTAAAGTAACAACCACTTACATTTTCTAACTCACTTGCCTTTTTACAAATTTTGGAGACACATACTATTATCTAAAAATATTCATGTATTTATATACTTATGGTCTATCCTATTAGTATAAGCTATATTAAGTCAAGCTTCTGGCATGGTCACCAACACATCCTTAGTTATAAGACCAGCTCTTGGCACATAGTAAAATCTCAAAAATGTGTATTTAGTAAAAGCAGTAACATGAAACAAGACCAAATCCTTGATTCTCAATTACAGCATATCAGTTTTAAAATTGTTACAAGGTTGAACTGCATTTTAGGGAATCTGTCATTACACACATCATGTACTTAAGGAAACAAGCAAACAGCTGTCCTTTGGCATGGTGTGAAAGTCTATTTCATGTGAGTTATTTGACTACACTACCACATCTCAGTAGTAGATGAGGCTTTTATGAAAACAATAAAACTTAAGCCTCAATTATGCTTCTTAAATTTTTAAACATTTTGGAGACTTGTTATGAGGCCTTGAACTAATTTGTACTAATCTACTCTATCCAGTCCCATGTTGTGAGGTTTTGTTAATACAGTTTATTTAATTTTTAAAACTGGTGCTCAAAAGAGAAATAGATTTTTCCCCCTCTGGCTCCTTGTGAAGATATGAAAGGGCTCTAGGGATGAAAGAACAATAGATCAAATGTGAAACCACACATGTAAAGCAAGAGGAAAAGAACAGAAGATAGCCAGAAGATAAACTTTTAAGGGAAGAGATGTTCATATTGGAGAAAAGTAAAAGAAAGACAAGGAGGAGAAAGGATTTTCCCGTATGAACTTTTCCAGAGAGTAGAACAATATGAAAAGTCCACCCATTTCAATATTTACCTAGCATGTAATTTTTATCCAATTCTGATGGATAATTTTAAGACTGTGCACACAAAAACAACAAATATTTATATAATACATAACAGATAGAAAAACATCCCGGGCACAATAACAAGAAATATAAAATATATGGGAATATCACAATAATAAATATGTGCAAGTAAACAGAAATAATATTTTATTGATTTCAATAAATTGAAAGATACTGGTTAATCATACTGTTGAATGGAAATACTGAATAGTAAAAACATGAAATAATTCCAAATTCAGCTAAGGTTTAATTCAACTCAAGTGAAAATCTTAATTATGCATTTCTTGATAAAATTTTATAAAATTATTCTAAAATTCTTTCAACTGCAACATAAAATGTATAATAATTTTCCCTCAAATAATTTTTACCTAATTTTTTTCTGGGGAAAATTATTTGAATAAATGGAAGAGAAATATAAAGAATGTATAGACACTAATATTAAATAATATAAAAATTACTTATACAGTCAACCTAACTTAAATAATATGATATTGGCCATTGATTAGACAAGTAAAGTGAACAGAAAGCCTAAAAATATATTAGAGTGTAGTTAGTTTATGAATAAGATGCCATTTTAAGTTATTAGTAAATACACAAATTACTCTATAAAGGTAGAAAACAAGAATAATTGATCAGTTCTTTAGAGATGGGGAAGAAGATGCTTGTGTTGCTTGATACATCAAAATAAATTCTAAAATCATTAAATAAGTAACAGTAAAGCATGAAACAAAATATAACTATAATGTAAATATTAACATAGAATTTTAATCTGGAGAAGGCTTTCTATAAATGACACCAAAGGAAGAAATCATAAATAAAAATATTGATAAGTTTAAATGTTCCATCATCAAAAACACAACAAATAATTAGAACAAAACTTATACCATTCAAATTTAACCTTTATTCTTTTTGTAGAACTCACAAGTCTTATTGTAAGATATTAAAACTATTCAGAAAAGTGCAGAGAATAAAAGAAAAATGATTCCCAAGCTCTCCCACACAGATTATTACAGAGTTATCATTTTGATGAATTTTCCTCCAAATTAGATTCTCTACATTGATACACATAAAATTGCAAGGATATAACTGTACTTTTTATGTATGCTGTTCTGATAACCTATTTTTTCCAAATAATATTTTCTGTAAATATTCTAATTTTAAAAAGTAGAGAGGTTTATGTCATTGTGTTAAATAACTACATATTGTTCCATCTCATGGCTTAAAGAAAACTTCACTTAATTGTTCCCTTTTCCTCTGTTAGCATTTACATAATAGTGTGTGTGACTGATTGTTAACAGTTATTCTCCCTTGCCTGGTAGTGAGTTCCCTAACATCAGAAATGGCATCCAAGACATTTCTTGATGTAATCTCAGGGCCCAGCTTATTTTGGGGTCTCCAAAATAGCTGGTGGGTAAAAGATAGAGGTACACTAGATACATTATGATATATAATTATGAAAAAAATAATAGAGACCTTATATAGCCCATGATGGGCAGTGGCAGAATTTGAAATTCATATTTGTTAAGAACCTGAGTGGTAACAATAGTGTACAATAAATAAATTATAAGAAATAATTATCATTAAGCCATGTGACCATGGACTTAACATAGTCACACCCTTTATGAAACTAAGGGCCAAAGTAAGTTTTGTGAAATTGTATACATCTCTAACACAGAGGAATTATACATTGCTTCTTTAACTGGGGACCAAGCATGCAGGTAAGGGAAGTTATAGACCAGAACTCTATATATTTTTGGTAAAATAACCTTTTTCTCTTAGTTCTCTAGGATGGAACTGGGTAAGAAGGAGAAGGAGCTCAGTGGATTCACTGGCTGACTCACCAACATTTATCTGTAGAAATTTAGAGCTACCCAAACATCAATGCACAAAGATTTAATAACAGAGTTACTTATAATAGAAAAATAATGGACAAAGTCTAGATGAACTGTAATAAAGAATTGGTTAAATCAGTGTGTGATTGATTATTAACATCCACATGAGCAGAAGCTTGGGAAATGGTGATGAGTTGGCCATTTCTGAAGTAAATGCTTTTCAAGCTATCTGTAGTGTAGTGATTGTTTTTTCCAATAGCCAATGTGTTTCAGATTGACATTTTATAAAACATAAGAAACTTTTTCAACAATATCAAATTGCCATAACTTATCTAAGCACTTATCCCAATTTTGTGTATTTACTGTTTGTGGACTGATTACAAGTAGTTCAGAAACTGGTATCAGGCCATAGAGAATACTTTTCGTAGAATAGATATATAAAACCTTGGCAAGCACATTCATTAATTCAAAATTGAAATGGCTTTTTAAAAATCTAAGCCAAAATATGCCATATATATACATGGGTTTGCTTGGAATGTTTTATACTATGGTATGTCCTTTATCACAATAAAGACTTTATGTGTAATACTAAGTAAACTGCAGAATACAGGAATTATTGGTCATCAATTGGTTTTGTGCCACAAAATCTCAGGGAACTTTGAGGTTTTGTATAACAAATACTAAGGTAATATATTTTATATTACATTAACTACTCTCCCATAAACAAAATGCCTTGACATTTACTTTTATCTATTTCCTTCTATACATAAAGCTATCATTCAAGTCCATTTTGGGGAAAATGTTAGTTAGAGTTCATGTACATTAGGAAACAAATGACTAATACAATCCCAGCCAGAATCCTTTCCAAAGAGCTAATAGGTTCCAAGTACTGGAAGCCAACAAGATTGCCCACCCTCACCCTAGAAAAGTCATAGAGGCCTTATTTCCCTGTAATACACTCACAGCTCTGTTAATAGTTAAAGCCTGGCAGTAGAAACCCAGAGGTTGAGTTTTTAGTGCTGTTAGATTATCCCAGGGCAGTATCAATTTCTGGCAGTGATAACACATGCGATGGCTTTCCGGCAGGACACAGCCACGGGGTTCCTGGCAGAGCCACCGAGCAAGGTTTTTGTAAGCAGATCCATATCATTTTTGACAGGACTAACATATGGCTTTGGATTTCTGGCCAAAGACTCCTTCATGGTTCTTATCAGAGGAGACCCTACACGCTCTCTGGCAACACTGCCGCACGATGTAAAGGATTTAATTCCTGGAAGTATATTGCCATGATGATTTGCTACAGAACAAATTTCAAAGTTGGTTTCCTGCCAGCATAAAATTCTATAGGTCATGTCAAGGCCAACACAGCAGTGAGTTTTCAACAAGAAGATACTGAGCTGATCTTTTAATAGCCTTCCTTTTCACACTTTGCCATATTCTTAAGTGTTTCCATGTACACTGAGTATAAATAAAATATTTTGTACATGAAAGAATATTGCAATCATGTAATGTGTTTTGTGCCTGTACATACAAGAGCATTTGCAGCAGTACCTCTCACTTGTTCATCCAATGAAACTAATTGCAATTATTGTGAAATTTCACTTTAATTTGTGAAAGAGCCAAGGCATGTTCCTGTTAACAGTGACGATGGAAAGAATAATAACTTCCCACAGTTCAGAAGGCAGTTTAATTCATCCTTTTATTCTGAACAGTATAATTCAGCAGCTAAAATGACTGCAAACATCTGAAAGGAGGAAGCCCTGGCCTTTGAAAGGTAATTAAAGTTCAAGATATAGAATAGGAAGTAGCAATATATCCTTCACTGGAGGTGATGCATCATTATATTTTCCTAAAACAGTACTACACACAGTGCATATGTTTAAAATACTGTTTTAATGCTGCTCTCATACCACTGCAATTAACAATATCACATCACATTTTACTAGTATTTCCACCACAACTAGTGTCACCCTGTCTGGTGTTAACTCAGTAAGCACTGCAATCTCTTCAAATGAGAGATTTCTCAAATCACAAAATCACTGTATTTAATTTGATTTATATAAAATATAAACAAACTAAAGAGAAAATGAGCTGAGCATTCTTTAGCTCAATAGAAAATCAAATGCTTTTTATAAAATGATTATTATTCAACAGAAGCAAACAAAAAATGATACTGGGTCACTATCATCTGTTTTATGGTGACTTTGAGTCTTATTACAATTAATTCAGTGTAACTTTTAAAATTTGTTTATTATCATCCTTATAAAAGCACTGCCCCCAAACTGAAGGCTATTCAAACTTAAGTAACCTTGGAGATGTATGTGGATGAACTCTAATGTGTAAAATCATTTGGGGAAATAGGTCTGGGTGATGTGGAGAGCTAGTAAAACTTACTGCCAAATGAAGATTGTAAGTTTAAGACTTGTTTCTTTGTTGTTCATTGTGAAATGCCTAAGAGACAGAAAGTAAAGGTTAGAAATAATCAGTAAAAATGTTTTCTGAGTGTCCTGTGGGACTGGAGCACTGTATTGATGGATATACTATTGTAATTCTAAATCAGCTCTTAACCTCACTGGAGTCCTTTCTCCAAAGTCTGAAAAAGAGTCCTGAAGCAGATACCTTGTCTTTTCTTTAACAGCTGCAAAGGCATCCTGAACTAGACGTAGGTCAGATTCTACTTCGGTAATCATTGTAATAATTTTGGTATTGTCTGGTTATATCTGATGCAAAGTTTAAGATACAGGTGTCACAGACTCTCAATATTTCCTTTATTTATTTATTTAATCAACAAATAGCAACCCAGTAGCAAATATGTACCAAGTACTCAGATACAGTTTCGCGTATGCACTTACATGGTTTCAAAAAACCATGTAAGAGCCTCATGTTTGAACCATGAAGAGGGAAGCCTTTTCAATTATAATAAATATTTGCATTGCCAAAACAAATGGGTCAAAGAAAATTAATGGAAAGATAAAACTTACAGTTCAATGAAGTTCGAGGGCTCATAATTTTCTAACCATTTCCAGTGAAACATATAAAAATCATGGTTTCGATTGAAAAAATAGTATGTTATACTAATCTACTAAGTAGATGTACAATGTAATTAAACACAAATAAGATACAGGAATATGGCACAAAGAAAAGAATAACATAATTGTAACTGATCAGTGCTTTGTTTTTCAATTTTGTGTTAGTGCAGGACCATCGCTCACTAACTCACCAAGTGCCAATGTTTTAAGTTAAAGAGTTGAATAATCATAGAGTTGGCTGCTTCAACCTATGGCTCATGCCCAAGAGACTCAGAAACACAGGGGAGCAAGAAATCTGGCTGGAGCAGAAGCACTGGGAATGACACTCACACTCATGATAGGGAAAGGCTTGTTCCTTGTCCTTTCTTTGACTTTGTATGTTGTAACTTGGGAGGTATGAATTTCTTAGATGGTAGTTACATCAGAAATAGGTCAATGAGGTGCCAGTTCATCCTTCTGAAGGCTTAGATATCAGCAGAGAAGCCAGGCTTTCTCTTGGCTTTGACAGAGCAACAGGAAGGAACTGAACTGCTCAGTAAACGGATTAGAATGAAGTGAACTCCAAAGGTGATAGGTATATTTCTAAGCAAGAACAATGAATTTCAGGCATATCAAATGAAAATATGCTCCCTTTTCCCATAGGAAAATAAAATTACTACAATGTTCTAAGTATTTACTAGGCACCAAAACAATTTTTCAGATAATGTGTATATTATTACGTTACTTTAAGAATAAGGAAAGGATTCTCAGAAGTTATGTAAATAACCCAAGAATGCAGAGCTAGCACCTGGCAGAGGCAGGACTGGCATGCAGGCATCAGCTGCCCCATTTGCTGGGGCTCTCTAAGCCTGCTGTTCCCTTTTACCAAGTGGGGGGTGAATGACAAAGGCATCATTTTCACCATTATTTCAGAGCACAGACTTTGCTAACTACATTCTTTAATTTCAATCTTCACAAACCACTCATGGCATCTTTGTATGGGGCCAGAAATATCAAATTTCTTTAGGAAGCCTTGAGTTCTTAAGCACAATCATCTTTTTTTCCCCTCCTTTTTTCCCCATAGTTTACAAAAATAATGGCCACAGGATAAAAAATACTTAAAAATTAATTTATTAATTATGGCATTTTTCCTTCAAAGAAAATAATTTAAGCTCAACTTTTCAGGCTTTATTGAAGCCATTACTATTCTATGAAATAGAAAATATTTGAGCTTCCCGCTGCTGTATTTATAGCTGCATTGTCTGTTGTTCCACACTTTATCAAGCTGCACCATAATCAAGATACAGGTTAAGGTAACAAATGATTAGTCTTCCCAATAGAAGTGTAAATGAACTCTGATTTGTAAATTGGCTAATTATTTTTTGTGCTACATCATTAGCTTTAGAAAGTCTTTAGATTTAAATGTATTATTCACAGAAAAATTCAAGCCTATTATTTATAAAAAGCACACTGGCATTATGCAAAGATATGCTATAGGTAAGCCATGAGAGAAATTTTCTCAATTCTTCTCAATTTATAGTTATTTTCTGACTATAAATATAAAAACTATTTATTGTAGAAAATATAGGAAGATGTAGGAAACCACACAGAAGAATATAAAAATTTCTTGAATCCCACAACCTAGAATAACTGTTATTAATGCATACAGTCTTTAAACATATATTTGCACAGATGTAACTACAACAAGATGTTTACAAAACTGGAATAAATGACTTGTTAATAGCCTGATAATTTTTCCCTTAACAGTAAGCTGGAAGCAGATATCTATGTTATTAAACTGTTTTATATAAAATTGTCTTTAGAAACATAAAATTAACTATGTATCAATATTTATTTAGTCAGTACTCTAGTATTATCATTTTGTTTCTTTCTAGTCTTTAAACTATTATAAGCAATCCCAGGAAGAATATACTTACAGAAAAAGAATGATATCAACCCTTGTAATGGTTTTCTAAGAATAAATTAATGAAAAGTTTCAAAGAATATGTATTATTAATTTTTTTAAAAAGTTTTAGCAGTCTAATACCTTCTAGCTGTTAGAGAAAATTGTTTATGTCTCTATTGTTGCCGAGAGTGGCTATTGTGAGACTTTTAAAGACCATTTTAACAGATTAAATAATTTATCTCAGTTTTATTTAACTGTAGGTCTTTGATTATTAAGTGGAAACTTTTCCAAAATAGTCATTGGTCATCTATACATAGGTGATCTTTAACTGTTTCATCATACCCACTTATTCATTCATGTATTCATTCATTTAATATATACCTATTGTGCTCTAGGCAGCATCATTCCAGTCCTTGGAATTAAAGTGGTGAAGAAGACACTTGACTTCCGCTTGCACAAGATAAACACGCTCCTAAAGTCAGACAGATAATACACAGAACATCAAAAATAAACAAGTTAGTTTCAAGCCATGTGTATTAGTTTCCTGGGGCTTCCGTAACAAATTACCACAAACTGGGTGGCTCAAAACAACAGAAATTTATTCTGTCACGGTTCTGATGGTCAGAAGTCTGAAATCAAGGTGTCAGCAGGACTGTGCTCTCTTTGCCGGCTCTAGGGGAGAATCTTTCCTCGCCTTTTCCTGCCTCTAGTGGTCCCAGGCATTGCTTGGCTGTGACCTCATGACTCTGCTCTCTGTCTTTATCTCTTTGTTTGTATCCTGCATCTCTCTGTGTCTAAATGTCTGCCTTCTTTTTCTTATGAAGAAACCTGTCATTGGATTTAGGGCCTACCCTAGTATAGTACT
Organism: Theropithecus gelada; assembly: GCF_003255815.1. Classification (NCBI taxonomy): domain Eukaryota; kingdom Metazoa; phylum Chordata; class Mammalia; order Primates; family Cercopithecidae; genus Theropithecus; species Theropithecus gelada. The sequence goes on from NC_037681.1 coordinate 97,471,084, forward strand.
AACTCATTTTAACTTGATTATATCTGCAAATACCTTGTTTTCACTCAAGTAAGGTTACATTCATAGGTACTGGGGCTTACAACCAGAGCGTATCTCTTTTTCTGGGGGTGGAGACACAAGTCAGTTGACTACACAGTGATAAAACACTAGGAGAAAAACAAAGGTTTGACTTTCAAATTCCATAATAGATAGTGACCAGGGATGGAGCCCTACTTAGATGCAGTGACCAGGAAAGACCTCTCTGGAAAGGTAACCATTGAGCTAAGACTTGAATGACGGGCAGGAGCCAGTAACATAGGGACATTGGGGAGGAAAGCTCTAAGCAACAAAACGCAGCTAGTGCAAAGTCCCCAAAAGGTAGAGTGTCATAAGATAGGGAGGGGCTGGCTCATATCTCATATGGGACTTTATGGATCACAATAAAGAGGTTACAATCAACCAGGGAATAAAATGGTTTTTTAAAATAGCTATTATCAAATAGTTGGCACATGCCAGGCAATACTGAAACAAGTTTTGCATGCCTTAACTTATCTAACACATCCAGAAAAAGGAAAATCATTTTATTACTGTCTTCTAAACTGATAAAATAAAGGATCAGAAATTCTAAATAACTTTTTTATGTTATAGAGACAATTAGGAATATTTCTTTGATTCTGAAGTGTTCTTTTTTATTAAGTATGTTAACATCTTTCTTCAAAAGTTTACTAGCTTTTAATTAATCTTTGGAGATTAATTTTTGAAGATATTTTACTAACAGATATTTAATATGGTCCTATCATCGATGTGCTTATTTATTTATTTATTTATTTATTTTTGAGACGCAGTCTCGCTCTTTTGCCCAGGCTAGAGTGCGGTGGCATGCTCTCAGTTCACCACAACCTCTGCCTCCTGGGTTCAAGTGATTCTCCTGCCTCAGCCTCCCAAGTAGCTGGGACTACAAGCATGTGCCACCACGCCCGGTAATTTTTGTATTTTTAGTAGAGACCGGGTTTCACTATGTTGGCCAGGCTGGTCTCAAACTCCTAACCTCCTGATCCACCCTCCTCCGCCTTCCAAAGTGTTGGGATTACAGGCATGAGCCACTGCGCCCAGCCATGCTTATCTATTTTTCTAAATCTCTATGTATCTATGATTTTACTTTAGTGCCCTGCATTACCTGGTGTGATTAGAATAAAAATAAAAACTTGACTCTCTTGGATTAAAATAAATGACAGCTTATATTTTAATAGTCATGCTTTTTTTCTTTTCTTTTTAAAAAGTTTATTGTATATGTACAGTACTTATTGCATTCATGTAAAAATATTTTTAAATAGAATACATTTTTGTTCTTCTGACTACAACAGAGAAGACTTGTATTATGATGAAGGCCTTCTTTCCGGTGTAATATTTGCCCTAACCCACTGCACACAACCGCCCCTAAACCTAAATCCAGGATCGTAATAATCATTTTCCGTACCAGGGCATGGTATAATCGTCAGTCCTTGACTTTTCAAATGACTGAGCATTAACATGACTTTGTAATAATCTTCTCTACTAGACTCCTGCAATGCCACATTTCTTTCACAGAAGGAAAGTTGTTTTGAGTCTGTTAAAAGTATTTCAATATTCTGACATACATGAAAACATAGCTTCTAATGTACTTACGATTTCTCATCAAAATGACAATTTCACAAAAATTTCACTTAATTTTCAAAGTTAAACTTTAATTATAATTGTCATTGACTTCAATAAATGATCTTGTTTGTTTTCCAAATCAATCATTAACTACTTTTCAAGGATGTCAGACCTCTTGGTTATAAATTCTTAGTCAAATTGCTAGGCCTTCTCACAAAATCAAATATCAGATAATATGAGAAAGAAGGACCAATGAAATATGACATAGTTTAATTGGTTTGGTGACTGATTTGGCAGAAAATTGTTGTTAAAAATTTGGATGCTATAAGTTATTTTAAAATATCTGGCAATATGTAAACTGTTGACACAAAATAGTGAAATGCATGATCATGGGTTAATAGGAACATTAAAAAGCATAGCCCTTCAAAACAGAAACTGATACGCTGTCTTCAGATAGCTGATTTTTAGTCATTTACCCATGACAAATTAGCTGTATTTCAGTTTAGTAGATTTCAATCACAGTATAAACTCCAGCCTAAAAGAAAAAAAAAAAAAAGAAAAGAATGAAGTTATTATTGGTATAAAACTCTGTACAAAAATCTTATAGAGAAACAAGAAATCCTACCAATTTTCACACAAAGACGCAACTCTGTTTAAGCAGCTACACCAGATCCATTTATATAATTGTAAAATTTGAATGGTTCACTTTAAGTTAGAGATTCTGAAAGCTAAGCTCAGAAACTTAGAGGAGCTTAGTTATTCACATTATGCCGTTGTGGTTCTATTTTTTTCCCTAAATAGTAACAGTACACACAAATTCCTGAAAATATTATAAATAAAAATCCCCTTTTATATTCACCAATATACAGAATGAGATTAAATGTTGTGTTTTTGTATGGTTTATCCCTATTCTTTTTCCTGATTAGAACAGTTTAGAAACAGTAACTTTTTTTTTTTTCATTTCTTTCTTTTTTTTCTTCTTCTTCTTCTATGCCATCTGGGTAGGCAAACCCAATTAGCACATGTTGAAAGCTAGCAACACCTTTTCCAACATTTCAGAGTTTTGGCAAGCTTTAAAAGTTACTATGTCACATAAAAGCTCATTTGGCACATTACAAGGATTTGCAGTATGAATTTATCATATGGAATGATCATTTTCCAAGTGCATTGAGAACATACAGCACAATTGGATTTGGAAAGATCAGTTGAAATAAACTACATCACCGTGATTCTAGGATCAATCCATTCAATCTCTGTCATGGAGTTCTTCACCTTCTTTATTTATGCAATAGAGAAAAGAGTATGGTCCAGAAAAGCCCTGGTCTTGGTCTGAAATGGTTTTAATTCTGGCATTATATCACCTTACTAAAGGAATCTTGGAAAAGATGAGAATGAAGTCTCCAAGTTTATACTATAGGATTTATGAAATTCCCCAATTTCCATGTCTTTGTCATTATGCTAATGGTTTCCAAGGCTGCTCTGAACTCGGTAATCATTGCTTTCCTCAATGATCATATACCTGACACTGGCTGGCAAGTGTCCACTAGTTTCCCCCTTCTACTTCAGTAACATGCATTACAGAAATTATCTGGTGTATTATACTTGTCTGTTGTAGTAGATATGCTATGTTGCCTTATTTACCATCTGTTTCAAACTTCTTTACAGGGACCTTCCTTCCTTGCAGGGGCTGACAGTGAAATATTACATTTCCCAGACATGGTTGCACCTGGGGTCCCAGATGTAATTTAGGGTCCACCATTTAGATGCACTTCCCTGAGCACTGAATCTGCAATTAAGCTAAGTAGGGAGACAGGCAATATGCCTTAAAACATCCATTTTACTGCTGCATATTAAGCAACTATACCAGAGCCCTGGGGCCAGCAGTTTGGACAGTAGCTCCCTATCCCCAGATGTGGACCCAAGCAGCTGGGTCAGAGGCTACCCCCATTTTCAAGGTTGTGGATTTTAGCAGAAACATCCTTTCTTTTGGTGGGCCAGTTCTATGGAGTTTCTGTGTCAGATCCTTCCATGAATCTCAGCTGCCCTTACAGTTATTTGTGTGAACCTCTAATTCTCAGGATTAAATCTCTTCATGTTTAAGAGAACTTGTTTTCCACATGCAACTGAATCCTGACTCATATTATGTCTTTGATACTAAGCTACATTTATAAAATGATTCAAGCTATGCCATATATTCTCCTTTATGTCCTTCTTACACACATGGAGATGAAAACATGAGAAACCATTTTGGAATTAAAAATATCACCATGGCAGAAGAAGGTGGCTTATTCTAAAACTCAATTAGATCAATTTACAACTATTTTTAGGTTTCTATTAGTGTAAATAACCACATTAATGGCATGAAACACATACTTTCATACATACGAACCCACATTTTAACTGCTCAATGCATATACGTGCTTAGAGGCTCCACTGTAAAACAGCCTTCTACCTCAAATCTAAATACAATGTCTTGCTAAAAATCAAAACGGACACTGAAATTAATATTACCATGTTTTTATTTATAGTCATATGTTTTTCTTACTTTTAAATCATCTCTAATACTTACACAGTCTCTGCATCATCACCGTATTTTATCAAAGGAAGCATGATGCTTTTTGATTGCAGTCATCATTCTCATTCTGGCTCTTGTTATTTCATACCATCGTATGGTGATGATCTGCTAATGTTTCTTACTGGGGCAGAAGACATTTAGATAGAGAGAATATCATATAAGGGGCCTTTAGATAGAAAGAGCAAGGTGCCCTACAGGAACATATGTAATATTAGGTTTTCCCCATAACCTCCTCCTATGACACTATCAAGCCAGTTTTAAGCCTTCACTGATGAGATACGCCATTGATCACCTTTTCTCTTTCAAACATTCATAATCTTGAACTCTTATGTAATTCTAACATTTTTCACCTATTTTTGTTTTCCTAATTACATCATTAGCTGGGGCTCCGGCTTTTGCCAGGGTGCCAAGGCTTATGTTCCATGCTTTGTTGTAGATCATACTGTTGGTATCTTAAAAAATGTTTTCATTGGCTGGGCTCGGTGGCTCAAGACTGTAATCCCAGCACTTTGGGAGGCCGAGACGGGCGGATCACGAGGTCAGGAGATCAAGACCATCCTGGCTAACACGGTGAAACCCCGTCTCTACTAAAAAATACAAAAAACTAGCCGGGCAAGGTGGTGGGCGTCTGTGGTCCCAGCTACTCCGGAGGCTGAGGCAGGAGAATGGCATGAATCCGGGAGGTGGAGCTTGCAGTGAGCTGAGATCCGGCCACTGCACTCCAGCCTGGGCGACAGAGCGAGACTCCGTCTCAAAAAAAAAAAAAAAAAAAAAAAAAGTTTTGATTGATCTAGTCTCACATTTAGCATTTTAGAATAAGCCATTTTCTTGAATACCTGTAATACTCTCACTTTCCCAAGTAATTTCTTACGTCCTTATCTCTGCCTCTCTATTTTTATTGATTTTGTTTTATTTTTGTGCATTCTTAAAATAAAACTGTTATTTTCGTTACAAATACACAACTTGTTACTCAGAGCTTTTGCTACCAGAATTGAAATCTGTCCAGTGTTATAAAAGTAGCTATTTCTAAAGGGTCGCTTAGTCACAAAAATTCTGATTTACTGACACTGAAAGTCATCTGTAGAATTATTACCTTGTTAGAAGTGACCATAGGCCATACTGAATGGATTCCAGCTTATCATGAACATATTACAGGCTGTCCCAACATAATCTTTGAAGTAGCTGACCCATCTCAAGTGTCCTAATAAAGACTGTTTTAAAAACAAATGAGATGAAGATCCACAGAAGCACAGTGCTTTCAGTAGAGAATGTTGTACTGTTTCTTAAAAATAGATTAGAAACAATAAAGTTTCAGTATTTTTAAGTAAATATCATTTCCCATTTTTTACTGTATTGTCCTGTAAGGTTATTCATAAATACTGTAGTTATTATTCACGGTTGGAACTTAAACTATTGCAGTGTCCTGTATTGGCTACATTGCTCTGAAAAGGCACATTTGTAGGCAATTCTGATGTATGAAACTTACTTAAATATTTGGCTGGCAGTAGCCAGCTGTTGGCTGAAATGACTTACCCATTCCATTAGTGGAATAAATGGTTGAGAATGTCAAGAAGGCTATTGTCTTCCAAAGAGTCCTTGTTTCTGTACACATCTTGCAAATACTTATGTAACATGGAACCTATTCAAAAGGCTCAATCCAATAAAAGAAAAAAACCAAAAATTTGGTCTCCCAAACTGAATGAAAATGTGTTCATTCCTCCCACTTCAGGGAAGTGTCAAAAAAGACTGTCAGTTTCATAATTATGCCTCTTGAGCAGATGGGTGGTAAGACATTCTGTGGCATTTGAGAGGAAAATAATTTTAAAACCCTAAAAATAATAATAAAGGAACTTCTAAATAAAGTGCATGCTCCAACACACAAGTAAAATATCTTAAAGTAAGAATGGGTTTTAAAAAAATGACTAGAGCCCCATTTGTTAGCTAGACCTTTCTATGTTTACAGTACACACACCATCAGGTTTTATAGCAGGTCATAATAAAAGACAACCCTGCAGAATGTTGCAGAATAGCTACATAAGTTTGGAGACGATGAATTTATGTAGTATGAATCCACAGTTTGCTCCCACTTCGAATCAACCACAGGAAATAGCTGATGCAGTGAATAAGGTTAAAATAACAATATGGAGCAGGGGCTGGGGCAGCGGCAGTTAATTCTCAACTTTCGTTTCATTAATTCCAAAAGAGCAAGTAAAACAGAACACAAGGATGAAACTCACAGCTCAAATTCCTATTACAATCTGAAGGCTACGGCTACCTGGCTCTCTGAACTGCAGTCTGTTGACAGATGATAAATTCCATTTCCTGAATCATCACACCCTTTCACAACACTGTATTTTCCTGACAGTGTTTCTTTGGATCCACTGGGTAGGTAAACACCACAGATTTAGGTGTGAACAATCTATCTGGAAAAGCATGACAAATAATATTGACAAGTCATTTGTTCCCTCTGTCTTTTGTGTCAAATTCAGAAAACCAAGGAAAAGGAAAGAAAAAAGATTTCAAAACTCACATAAAATTTTTGGTTGAATTAGCAACACAGCTACCTGAGTCCTGCAACTAACAGGATAGATCTAATAAGCAGGTGGTCTTTGATTTTGAAACACAATACAGTACATTTAAAAAAAAAAAATTACACATGTAATACATGCTCACTGTAGAAGAAATAGAAAGGAAAAATAAGTGAAAGATAAAATGAAATTGTTTATATTAATAATTCTACTACCTAGAGGTCAGGACTATAAACATTTTGGTACTGGTTCTCTAATTTTTTTTCATACATACATGGCTATATTTGCAAAAATACCACTTTTTACATACTAATTTGTAGGCTGCTTTTTCACATACCTTACTTAACAACATTCAGAGTAATAGAATTCTATAATATTAATGGCTTTATATTTTTATATGCATATATGATATAGTATATATGTATATATATAATAGCTCCTACATATATACAACTATAGACAGTTCATTGTATTATATACACGTACATATACATATATGTGCATACACACGTAATATGTAGTTCTTACTACTTTCCAGACAGTATTAGGTATTTAACTTAAATTTTTTGTTTTGTTATTATAAATACTGCTGGGATAAAACATTTTGTTATTATAAATACTACTGGGATGAAATTGTTGTCTATATAAATTTACATTTATTTTAAAAATAAATTTCTTGAATAGTTAAAATTGCTTTCTTACAATTTTTAAAAGTAGATTTGGTTGGCCAAAGAAGATGCACAGGTTTTAAATTTTTGACATATTTTAACCAAGTTTTCTTCCAGAAAAGCTGTACCAATTTAAGCTATCAGCAGCAATTATTAGAATGTCCAGTTCTCTATACCTTTCTAAAGCTGAACTTTATCTTTTTTTAACCTCTCTTATTTACATAGGAAAAAAGCCATTCATAAATTTTCTTCTAATTTACACTTTTTGGTTACTAGTAAGCCTGAACAACTTTAATAATATTATTGGAAATTTCTACTTCTTATATTATGAATCATTGTTCATGATTTTCTTAGAATTTAGTTGTGCAAAGCAAAAATTACTAAAGCTCTTTTAAGCAATATATGAGAAATTATATGAGTGTGTATGTACATATATATACGACATTACACGTATATAAAATGAGTAGAAGACCTAGTAAAATAGACTGGAAACTGGACATGTATAACATAGTGGATGCTATTGGTGAAATGCCACATTTCCTTTACCAGACGATATACCATGTCCCAGTTGCTGTGAGTTGTAAGCTCACAGCTACCTGTCTCCTTAGAATTTTCTTTGGCTGGATAACAACCTCATCCTGGAAGTTAGACCATCCTTCTTCCCAGAGTTAACAGCCAATAATCAACCGACATGAGATACAAAAAGCCAGACTCCTTGCTTCAAGATAGTGTAATCGAGGCTCCAGAACTTCCTGCAAAGATAAAAGTCACCTTCAGCACAGGTTACATCCGTGCTTAGACTCCTTCTTCTCCCATTCTCCTTAAGCAGTCTTTTCTTAAGAACATTCCTTCAACCAATCACCCAAATCCTCATCCAATTTCTGCTTTTAGGGATCCTGACAGAACACAAGGACCCTGAGAACCACACTGCAAAGCTGGCTCACCAGGGAGGCTGCTGAAACAATTTGAAAACTGGGGAGTCAGGATAGCTACTGCCCCAGTGCAGCTCAAGTTCGAACACACACGAGAATAGCATGTGCCCTGGACTCTGCATCTTGATAAAGCTATGGAGTAGAAACTAGGGCCATCATGACGGCTGTTGCCAGAGAACCCGTCACTTCCACAATTGAACTTGCCTGGATAAGCAGCAGGAACAGCAAAAGCCTGGCATGCATCCAGCTTACTGGTCTCTTTTATTTTGTACTATACCATCCTCTTCATGAGATCTTGGGCCCTAACTGCTTAAGAGAGTCTGATGAAAGTGGTCTCTGGCTTTGAGGCAAGCTGCAAGGATGTTGGAGGATTTGAGTGGCTATGTGTGCCACATACGTGGGAAGTCCTGAGAGGTGAGGCCAGCTAGACTTCCTGGGTCCAGTGGGGACTTGGGGAACTTTCCTGTCTTACAAGAGGATTATAAAATGCACCAATCAGCACTCTGTAAAATGCACCAATCAGCAGGATTCTAAAAGTAGCCATTCATGGGGAGGATTGAAAAAAGGGCACTCTGATAGGACAGAAATGGAACATAGGTGGGGACGATAAGGGAATAAAAGCTGGCCCTTACCGCCAGCAGGGCCAACCCACTTGAGTCCCCTTCCACGATGTGGAAGCTTTGTCCTTTCACTCTTCACGATAAACCTTGCTACCGCTCACTCTTTCGGTCCATGCCATCTTTAAGAGCTGTAACACTCACCGTGAAAGTCAACGACTTCATTCTTGAAGTCAGCGAGACCACGAACACACCAGCAGGAACCAACTTTGGACACAGTCCCTTTGTTCATTTTCTATGACAGATTCCTTTCCCTTCTCGATCCTTTCCATAATTCGCAGCTTGCTGTTTGTGTCTTAATATTGTTTTTGATGATTTGTGACATTCAATTTTTTTTTTTCTTTTTGAGAGGGAGTCTAGCTCTATAACACAAACTGGAGTGCAGTGGCAGGATCTCAGCTCACTGAAATCTCCACCTACCTGCTTCAAGTGATTCTCCTGCCTCAGCCTCCAGAGTAGCTGGGACTACAGGTGTGCGCCACCAAGCCCATCCAATTTTTAAAATATGTTTAGTAGAAATGAGGTTTTGCCATGTTAGCTGGGCCAGTCTCAAACTCCGGGCTTCAAGTGATCTGCCCATCTTGGCTTCCCAAAGTGCTAGGATTACAGGCATGAGCCACCAAGTCTGACCAAGAACATTTTTTGAATAACTGCTTTACCCTTATAGTTTATCTTTGGCATTACCTCTGAAATGGCTTTCTCTATAAAGGTTATAAACAAAAATATTTCCTATATTTTATTATTGTCCTTTTTTATTACATATATTAAACTATTTGAAATTTACGTGGCATACATAGTGAGAGTAAAAATTCCATTTAATGTATGTTTCCAAGGTAAGCAGCTAAATACATAGCACAGAATGTTGAATAATTAATTCTTTAAAGCCTAACTTGTTCATAATCCTTTTTGATATTTTAAGATTTCTGTTAAGTTTCATTGCCTGCTTGTCTGTGCTAGCACAAGTGCTGCATGGTTTAAATTGCTGTTGCTGTAGAATGCATTAAAATAGTGGGTAGTATAGAGCAATTTAAGTCATTCCTTTTCAAAGTTTACCTCAATATTCTTTGAGATGTACTCAATCACTTTGAGAAATCCTATACAAATCCTTTAGGGAATTTTAAGTTCAACTACATTAAATTTATGAATTAGATAAAAGAAGTTACACAATCCTGATATTTTTATTCATGATTTTCTTATTTATGAAGACTAAATTTGTTTTCATCATTTGTTTATTTGTTTCTTACTTCGTGGGCAATTGTTGATATTTTCTTCATATACGTACCAAAACTTTTTTAGTTGTAAATTTTAATGGAGTAAATTTTATTTCATTAGTCTTCTCTTTTGGATGGACTCCTGATATCTCCAGTTACTTTAGTATATGACTATTCTAGAAATAGGAAAATATTTTTAATTTTTACTTATTTCTGTCTTTTATTATTTACTTATTTTTATTTACATGGGAAAAGTATATGGAATGCTTCATGAATTTGCCTGTCATCCTGACAGTTTATGATCTGCTGCCTTGCCATATGAACATCTGAATTAGTTTGTCACTATCCACAAAATAACTTTTTGGGATCTTTACCGCCATTGCATTGAATCTATAGATGAAGATGGAAACTATTGGTATCTTGACAAAATTATGTCCTCTTATCTGTGAACATGAAAAATATCTCCATCTATTTAGTTATTTGGTTTCTCTTATCAATTTTGTAGTATTACTTGTATATAATTGTGTATATTTTATTAGGTGTATACCTAAGTATTTCATTTGGGAGAAAATCAATGTGAATGGTATTGTGTTTGTAATTGCATGTTCCACATGTTCGTTGCTGGTGTATATAGGAAAGTGATTGACTTTTGTATATTAACCTTGTATCAGGCAACCTTGTAGTAATCACTTAATAGTTTCAGGAGGTTTTTTCTTTTTGTTTGGTAATTCTTTTGGATTTACTACACAAATCACATCATCAGTGTCCTTGCTTCCCAATCTGATACCATTTCTTTTTTTGTGTGTTATTGTATTAGTTAAGACTTCTAGTATGATGTTGGATACAATGGTGAGAGAGGACATCTTCCCTGGTTCCTGGTCTTAGTAGTAAAGCTTCAAGTTAATCACCACTAGATATATTAGATATAGTTATTTTGAAGATATTCTTTGTCAAGTTAAGGTTGTTTTCCATTTCTAGTTTACTGAATGTTTTGTCGTGAACATGAACACATATTGAATTTTGTCAAATGCTTTTTCTATATTAAAATCCTGTAATTTTTTCTTTAGTCTGTTGATGTTATTACATTAATTAATGTTCAATGTTGAACTATCCTTGCATATTTGGAATAAATCTCACTTGTCTTGATGTATAATTATCTTCACCCATCGTTGAATTTTATTTGCTAATATTTTCTTGAAAATTTTTGCATCTAACTTCATAAAAAATATTGATCTGTAGTCTTATAGTTTTCTTTGTCTATTTTTGATAGTGGGGTAATGGTATCATAGACTTATTTAGGGTGCATTCCCTCTGCTTCTTTCTATTGAAAGAGATTGTGGAGAATTAGTATAATTTCTTCCTTAAATGTTTGGTCTTTAACTAAATTATATCTGCAAAGTCTTTTGGTCATGTAAAGTAACATATTCGCAGGTTCCAGAAATTAGCATGTTGACAAGCAAAAAATTCTACAAATAATTGTCAAAGAAAAAACTCTAAAGTATTTTGATAAATTTGTCATTTAAATCTTAGTATGAATGAAATTCACATCATTTTCTGAGCCAAGTTTTAACTGGAATTATGGGATATTACAGTCTATCCAGACAGGAGGAAGTGAAGTCTTTGAGTGCAGATAACATGTTGCCAATGAAATCCATAGTAATATTCCAGGGTAATTTTGTGGTTAATTCTGCTCTTTGACAGGGTTCCCAAGATTTATTGATAGAGTCCCATTTACATAAAATGGCACAGAGCTCTGTTTGGAAAAAAAAGGCGGGGGGATTTAGAATTCTATATAAGTGCTTATTCTGTCACAAAACATAAGACTTCAGTCACGTTGTATGGACACTGCTGGGGCTGAACATGTCATGGTTCTCCAGGAAGACTTGCTCCCTTAGACAAAAGAAGTTATTGGAGCTTCATCAGCAGCCCACCCCCCAACTGTCTGATACAGTGATTTTCACACATGTGATGATCAACTGACTCTGATCTGTTCTTACATTTTGGCTGCTGTGATTACATTTCCTAAACGGGCAGCTTTCCATTTGGTAGCCAGATTGAGAGGAGTGTCTCCCAATCTTAAATACCCTCTGGATGATTAACCCTTCTTCATTTCCTCCCTCCAAAGCTCAGGGGAAATCTGAAGGATGCATGAGCCCTCAAAGCTTTTCCTTATTATGCCATGTCTTGCTACTCTCTTCCCACAACCTCGCTGCACGTGCTGAATATCAGGCAGATGTGCTCATTCTGCTGCCTGCTTATTTTCCTTGAAGTGGTTTGCACAGCAGATGTTCCAGTAAGTGCTCTTTCCTTCATCCCTTTACAATTCTGCTAAAAAATATGCACTGTACATGTTCTATTGCCCTTCAGATTTTCAAAGAGAAAACTCTTCACAGCCCCCTCTCCACCTCAGTGGAAATTGCCTGATTTTTCCCCTTGGCACAGATGTAAGTTATTAGGAGACTGTCTCCCATCATGTTTTTTTTTTTTTTTTTCCCAACTTTATTCTCTACTTTCAGGTGCCTTTCTCCACAGCCTGATTGCTGCATAGTTCTTCCATCATTTAAGATTTCTTTGCTTCTTCTAACCCAGTAGTACAGCTAACAGAACAGTTTTATCATACCTGTCTCTTTCATCCCAGAAATTTCGTGGGTCCTGGAGACTGATCACCCAGTTATTTACAATGACATTACAAGGTCAGACGCCATCATAAAAGAAAAAATAAAGCTTTAAATGAGCTTCTCTGAATTTTTTAAAGTAAAATCTTCAATGGTGTGGTATAAATTATCATGTGCATGCATTTTATAAACTTAATACACTGTTTTAGTAATGCCAAATCCATTAAATATTAAGTTATTGAGATGCATTTACTTGTTCATTCTGCCAATATTTCATGAGCACCTAATACATGGCAGCTTTGTACTCGTCATGGAAGGCAGACATCATCATGTCTTATTCATCTGTGTCTGCAGAGCCTAACACCCAGACCAACATTTGTAAATGTTCATTAAATATTTGTGGAGTGTCCTTAGAGGACCAATGCACCAGCTAAAGAAAATAGTCTCATATTGTCATTGAAGGGCAATATATTATGACAGTAAACATTATGACTTCCAGATTCAGACAAACTTGAGATTACATTCAGACTCTGGCACTCAATGGCTACATACCCATGGGGGAAATTATTTAAAATTTCCAAGCCTCAATTTTCTTATCTATTAATTTTTTGTAAGATCAAATGGGATAATGGGGCAATGTCTGTAAAATCTTTCTGATAGAACTTATCATAGAGAGTGTCTGGCATATGTTTTAGCTATCAAGCTGTTAGTTTTATTATCATTCTCTTGGCTGGCATGAGGTTAAAGAGCTGGGGGACAGAAGAGGCAGACTACTCTAGCACAAGGAAGAAACAATAGCACACGCTTCCCAAGCAATATAAAAATTCAGAAAACAGCCCTCAGAAAACAATTATTCCTTGCAAAGTGTGGGCGAAGTTTTTAAACTGAAGAGTCAAAGAACATCGAAGATGTAATGTTCATGTCAAGCATCGCTTATCTTAAGCAGAGGTGTATTAATTAAGACACTGTGGAATAACCACCAACCAACCAAAGCCTTCACTCATATGTTTGTTCTCCTGTGCAATGCAACCCCTCCCCCTGCTTGGTTGAGGTCGTTTGCAGAAACCTCTATAACTGTGGTTGGGTTACTGTATTTAGGGTCAGGATTAGTATTGAGGCTGGGTTTCAGCCATGCTTTAATTAAATCTTTCTCACCTCATAAGATATTGAGTAGAGAAAAGCAGTGGCTACTTTTACTGTGAGGACAGAGGTAGCCAATTAACTCAAGTGGACACATCAGACCCTCTTTCTCAAATGTACCTAATCACCCAGCTAAACAATGAAAAATATTTTAGTGGTCCCACATTTATCTCACATATTGCACAAAACACACTCATTTATTGTTTTTCTGAAGTTCAAATTTCACTGGGCATCCTATTTTTGTTTCTTCTTGTTTTGCTCTTTGCTAAAACCAACAACCCTAGATGAGAAGAATTCTCTTTAGGCTTTTTTCTTCTAACCAATGGATATGATTTGCAGGTTTATCCCCTTCAAATCGCATGTTGAAATGTGATTCTCATTGTCCTAGGTGGGATCTGGTGGGAGGTGATTGAATCATGGGAACAGATCTCTCATGAATGATTTAGCACCGTCCCCATAGTGATAAGTGAGTTCTCACTGTGAGTTTACACACATTCTGGTTATTTAAAAGAATGGGGCACTTCCTCCTGTCTCTCTCTTGCTCTCCTCTTGCCATGTGAGGCACCTGCTCCCCTTTCACCTTCTGCCATGATTGGAAACTTCCTGAGGTCCTCACCAGGAGCAGATGCTGCAGCCATGCTTGTACAGACTGCAGGACCATAAGCCAATTAAACCTCTTTTCTTTCTAAATTACCCAGCCTCAGGTACTTATTTATTTATTTATTTTCTCAGAGATCCTTGTTCTGAAGGTATTTCTTTATAGCAGTGTAGAAATGGCCTAACATGTCAATATAAAAGGCATTGATAAATTCCCTTTCAAGCCTTGTTTATTAGCAGAAAACAAGGACCTGGATCAGTGTGGCCTGAAAAACCCCTCATGAAAGTTTTTTGGTTCATTCAAAAATGTTAAAAAGAAAATTACTGAGATAATTCTGGTGCACATAAATGGTAGAACACCAGTTCGCATGTGAATAAATGAGTTAATATTTTAAACTGTATTATCTCCATTAACCTTCAAAAAACCCTATGAGATAAATAAAATTGTTATTCCTGTTTTATATATGAGAAAATGAAGGCAGGAATTTTTTAAATCACTTGAATGCCCCAGAGCTGAGATTCAAGCTCAAGTTTTACTCTTTGCCATATAGATGCATAACCACCATGCTATTGTCTTCCATTAGTATAACTTAAGATATAACAATGATATTCAAAGACAAGAAATCACACCTCTTCTCTCTCATGTCAAAAAAGATGCTTGTCTGAATTATCTAAGCTTATTAGTCAATATGAAACAGATGACAATATATCCAAAATATTATAACAAACTTACTAGAAAATGTTTCAAATTGGCCTTCACTATGTCAGAAAACCTTTTACTTCCACAGGCAAATTAAAATTGTAACATATGTTCAAACAACTCTTTACACGTATTTTTTTCTCATGCTGCCAATTTCCATGCAGAGGGCCTGTAATCCGTCTTGTTGGCACTGTATCTAATAGAACCATTATTGTTTCTCCAGTAACAAGTGATCATTTTAACACCAAATCACGTGTCTCCCCCATTTCTGAGGTTCCAGTGAATCAACAAGACACACATCATATCTAAATATCAGACTGTTAGCCCTGTGCTTGAAGGAATTCTAGAATATGAATCTAGAAACCAAATCCAAGAGTTGGTTTCAAAACTGCTCTCTTGAGGATATAGTATTAATTATTCTGTTCATTTTTCTTATTTAAAAGTCCTTGTATCCCCCTTTGACTTCTTTCTTTCTGGTATTTCAGTGCTGGATTTAGTGTGAGTTCCTGTCTAAGGGATACATTCCTAATTCCTTTATTGTCAGAGATTCCTACTTAATTTGAATAGACAACATCCCTGACTCAATATTCTTGCTCAGAAAAGATACCAATGCTTTAGTATCTCAGTGATATTTCTGATTGGCCTTCCTCAAGCCGTGATCTTTAATCAAGTGCTTTTCTGAAAATTATGCCTATCCAGGGCTTTGGGAATTTGCTCCTCCGAAGTCACTGAAAGTAGATTGTTCTGATATTATTTTTCTGCTTTAGCATATGCCTCTATTTTTCTCTGGATTTGCATGGCAATCACTCATCCTAAAAGCAAAAGAGGACTTTGAATTCTACACACAGTTTCACACACTGGTGCCTAGACCCTCGGTCTTAGTCCATTCAGGCTGCTATAACCCAATACTGTATCCCGAGTAGTTCATAAACAACAGAGATTTATTTTTCACAGTTCTTGAGACTGGAAAGGCCAAGATCAAGATGCCAACAGATTCAGTGTTAGATGAAGGACTGCTTCCTCATAGACAGCTGTATTCTCACTCTAACCTCACAGGGCAGAAGCAGTGAGGGAGCTCTCTAGTATCTCTTTTAGAAGGCCACTATTCTCGTATGAGGCTCCAGCCTCATGACTTCATCACTTTCCAAAAGGTTCCACTTCTAATACCATTGGCTTGGGGTCAGAATTACAGCACATCAATTTTGTGAGGAACAAATATCTTCAGACCATAGCACTCTCCAAGTCAAATCCTTCCACTGAAGGTCTGCAGGTAATGTGACTCCATTCCTAGAAATAAAGCCCTTCTTCCATCAAGGCTTTTCTTTCCATACTGGATTCTGCTTGTATGGGATCAGCTGCATTGCAGGTTGAGACCGTATCCTAAAATTAAATCCTCTTCCTGCCCAGACAAGGTTCTATCTTCTAATTTATTCTGTTCCTTATGAGACTATATCAGTAAGAAATGCAGTTTGTTGCAATAGCAGTTTCAATTCTAAGAAAACCTCTCTCAACCTTAAAACAAATCTCATTTTCATCAAAGCAAGGCCCTTTTAGGAACCTGCAGGACACTTCTCAAGGGAAGTGCTATGTCAGCAGATTGAAATGTGACTGCCACTTGTTCAGGTAGCGCGTAGCCCCCCATTTCCCAGTCTGTTGCCTATATTCTTGATCTGCTGAGCCAGGAAGACCACATTTTATTACACACATTTTATTACAAGCTGAGCCACGAAGACCACATTTTATTATGACTGAAGCAGAAAATATAATTAATTATAATATCATGACATTATACTTTAATACTATTAATGCCAAACTATGGAATTAGGGCATCTTGAAAAAGTATTATGGAATAAGAATTTTTGATCCTTGCTGGTAAAAATGATAGATGAAACTCTCAGATCAACTTTTAGCTCCTGCTGAAACCCAAGATAATATCAGTAAAAGATTATTTTTTAAAGGCATAATCTCATAAAGAAAAAAGAAGGAAGGGAATTAACAGTAACATTTTAAATCTAAAAGTAAAAAGGTGAATTGTAACTGACTTATCATATAGAACCAAAATGGAAAAAGCTGAGAAATTATAGAAAATTTCTGAAATTATCAGCAGCAGGTCTTCAAGAAGTCAGGGTAAAGATGAGGCTAAAAACAGAAGGGTTCCAATCTAGAGCAAAACTGGAACAAGATATGAAGGCAGGTAATGGAAATTGGTTATTATAAATACGGTGTACTCTGACAATAGAAAATTCTTACCCCAACTTTGTACAGCTGGGGACTGCCCCTTCCTATTCCAGGCACAGCAAACTAGAGAATGATTTAGAAAGTATAATTGATACAGGTATGTGTACATTGAAGTAGGGAAATAAATGAGCATATGCTACATGGTCAGACAACCAGCCATCTTCTACTCCCACTTCCATGATGTTCTGAGCCAGGTCTATACCCTCTTGGCGGGATATTGAAAATGTCCCCTCTGTGGAATCTGACCAGCTCCAGAAGAAAGACCTAAGGAAACTGAGTATCAGAGAGGCCTTAATTAAACAGCCCAAAGAGATGATCTTTCAAAGAAACTCACATCCCAACCCATATCTATAAAGCTTCAATGAGCTTTCTAAACAGAAAGAAAAGAACCAAGTATTTACAAGCTTAAGAGGACAACCTCTAACATGAAACTTAGAGGCCGACTCAGACAAAAAGGAAGTAGAAAACTGGAGGAAACCATGAAAAGGATAAAGAATTTCTTTTTTTTTTTTTTTTTTTTTTTTTTTTTGAGACGGAGTCTTGCTCTGTCGCCCAAGCTGGAGTGCAGTGGCGCGATCCTGGCTCACTGCAAGCTCCACCTCCCGGGTTCATGCCATTCTCCTGCCCCAGCCTCCCGAGTAGCTGGGACTACAGGCGCACGCCACCTCGCTCGGCTCATTTTTTGTATTTTTAGTAGAGACAGGGTTTCACCGTGGTCTCGATCTCCTGACCTTGTGATTTGCCTGCCTCGGCCTCCCAAAGTGCTGGGATTACAGGCGTGAGCCACCGCGCCCGGCCAGGATAAAGAATTTCTAAGTATATTCTGATATAAATGTATATTTCTGATATAAATGTATATTTACTAGATACATATAAAGTACCTCTCTATCTCCATATATCTATATATAATACATATTTTCTATGTATCTATCATCTATTGATATAACTAAATGTATGGAATGTTTTATAAAACATTCTTAATATTTAAATATTTTAAATAAAATATTGATCATTGGATCAAATGAGAAATGAATGTAAAGGTTTGAATGTAAAGGTTTGTCATATATGAGATACTCAGTATTGGTGGCTATTATTATTATAACTATTAATTTGTTGTAGCAGAAGCAAAGTTAGTTAACCAGCAAAAAAAAAAAAATTCCATACTGTCTACACATATGTGTTTATTTCTGACCACAGTTGAGCAATCATGGACTTTCTGAAAAGAATGGAGGTGCATTCAGAGACAAGGATTGGCCTCGCTCAGCGCTATCCTTCCATTGTTCAATGAACGCTGTTAGACCGAATTCATAGATTTTAAAAGCAGAAAAGATTGGAGAACACAATGAGTATATGCACAGGGTCTAAAGAACACAAATAGAGAGTACAGGAAGAGCATCGCACTGCCAGGAGCCTCAATTTGTCCTCAGTGACTCAGCTTTTCCACTGCACCCATCTTCAGGGTCCGGTGGACTTCTGGAAGTGTATTTTCACATGGCAGTCAGTTCCTCACTGGAGTCCTCTGTTCCACCAGGCCTTCCTCAGGGGCTCTGCAGCACAGTGGCAAGGTAAACTGAATTAGATGATATGGATGAACCACAACAGTTCTACTCAGAATTGAGGACAAAAAAGCCCCCCACAGAAATAAGAAATAAAACTCAAAGGAAATGTCCAAATGCAACAGATTCAGAAATCACAACCTAAAGCACAGCTGTAGCCGCAGCTAAATGAATTCTCCTTGAGTTGAGGTGATTTTTTTCCCTGCTGGCATTGTTATCAGGTTTGGCTGACCCTGCACTTATTCCATGCTGTTTTGGTGCATTAGCCTGCCGCTACTGTCTCCTACACACCAGAGGTAGCAGCCTTTGCGAAGTAAAACTACTTGACACAATTTGATAAAACAAAGCAAACTGCTCCCTTTCCCAATGTTTCAGGACATGAAACCAGGCAAGTTTAACACAAACTGGTCCATTCAATTATGTATCTTCTTTCCTACTCTCTCTATCCATATTGTAAAAGACGTATGTATATATCACTCACAAACAGTGACATAAATAAATTCATATCAATAAAAGTATACATTTATATGCATTTAAACACAGAAAAGAATCCCTATTACAGAATACAGTCAAACAGATGCAAGTTCTTTTGCATGGGAAAAAAAGGTAGGATTAGTAGGTAGATATTTAACATTTCAAACACAAGCAAGAAGGGTTTTGTCCTCCCCAAATAGCTTGGTCCACACTAAAATTTGCTGTTTTGTTAAATGGTAAGCTTTTTATCACAGCAGGTGAAGACAGAATATTATGGAGGAAAACGGTACATTAGAAGAGAGTTTAGACAGTATATTCTTTTTCCATCCTAGGAGTTCCTTATTTTGTAAATATACTCCAATTTGAGAAATAAGAGCCACATTGTAATTTCAAATGGAATTGATACTTATGTAAGGATACCATCTTCAGTACTTTTATAATTTGTTTGCAAGTCGCATTATATGTTAAACTTATGTAGTTCCATTTTTCACTGTTCCATGTAGCAAATTTGATGCTATATTTCTGAATTCCAAAAACAAGCTTATTTTCTCTAGATTGCCAGCTCATTCTTCCCCAAGGCACTGATTTGATCTTGTTACCTCCCGAAATTAAAGTAATCGTTGCAAATTCCTTAGCCATGTCCAGCCATGTCTACTCCTCTCCTTAATCCCCGTTTGGGGTCTCTTTATTTTACTGTGTCTCTGTATATTTTAACCAGTAAGCTAGGTATTTTATATAGATTATCATAATACAAAGTTTTACATGGTAGACATTATAATCTTAAATTTTGCCTCAGATTTGCCCAAATTTTTGTATATACTATAATGTCTCTTTCTTATAGTTAACAATTTATAAAATATACTGTCAATGTTCGAGTTTTCTACTTTTATGTGGTTAGCACATAGGGTGGGATATTACAAGTAAAAGAAAAATGTTTATAGAAAATCAGTTATTTCAATTATTGGCAACCATTTAATATAATAGATGCTCAGTCAGAAATGAAAATGAAAAGTCACAGAATATTATAAAGGCTGTTAGGGATCTGATCCCAAATGATGTCATCCACAGCCACATGGCAACTGTAGTAATGATAAAGACTTAAAATGTCTCTGCTAGGCATTTACACGTCACACAGCATCCCAGAACCAAGCCACTCAAGGTATTATATTAATGGACAAGTGCAATTCAGTGTTAAGATAAAGCTAGAGCTGTTGAGGCTAATGGAGTATTTTCAGGAATAAACCTGCAAATGTCTTGGTCATTCATCTTTGCTTTGCTCCAGGGTCTACACAGACAGAGAGAAAAACAAACAGGCCGCAGGCCCAGACGCATTCTACAGTTGTGCCCATTAACTCTTGGAGAGAATACAGACACACCATCTAATGATAGCAATTTCCAGTCAATCTAGCAAAAGACATGACCTGTTCTGGGTTTCCTGGAGGTTATAAGAACATTGACTAATTTACTGAGCCACTATAATAAGATAACCAGATGGAGAAGCTAATGGGCTGAGACAACAACTGTTAAACATTATTTGCTAACATCAGTATAGCAAAACCAGAGAATAGAGCGTATTATAGGCCAGTACGTACCTTTTAATTAAAATAATACTGTTTTCAGCATTATTTTAATATAGGAATTAGGCAGCATGGATTCTGATTACGTCTTATCTTTTGTTTTTGAATGCATGTATGTGTTTTCCTTTTTTCTTTTTTTTTTTTTGCATCTTTGGGAATAACTGCTTTAGCAAAGTCAGACAACCTGAATATCACAGCATCTTGATCCAGGCGTTTGAAGAATCTATTGAATTCTTGTTTGTTCCTATCAAAATCATATTTGAAAGAAAAATATATTTAATTAATATAGCAGTAGTCACAAAAGTAAAAAAAAATACTGAAAATTGAAAATAATATCTTTACGGATCATTTGGTATAATCTCTACATTGTATATTTGAATACTTTGTATGAGTTTTTTCTATAAGTCATGGAAATATAAAATATCCCATTCTAGCTTCTGTTCTAATTACTGTACTTCTCAACTGCTTATAGCCACAGTAAGGCATTGCTTTAAGCCAATCCATTTTAGTGGCCCAACATTCCTCTACCACCAATTCTATTATGTCATTACAAACAGTCTTGAAAACATGTTCTTATCAACTATACTCAGAGTCTGATCAAATGCTACTGGCCACTTATTTATGGGGTTTATGGTGTTTTCTTGAAAGTATCTTTCTACCTCCCTCCTTTGGTAGGGTGTGTGTGTGTATGTGTGTGTGTGTGTGTGTGTGTGTGTCACCAGGCTGGAGTGCAGTGGCATGATCTCGGCTCCCTGCAACCTCTGCCTCCCAGGTTCAAATGGTTCTCGTGCCTCAGCCTCCTTAAGTAGCTGGGACTATAGGCACGCGTCCCCACGCCCAGCTAATTTTTGTATTTTTAGTACAGACAGGGTTTCACTATGTTGGCCAGAATAGTCTCTAGACCTCGTGATCCGCCCGCCTCGGCCTCCCAAAGTTCTGGAATGACAGGTGTGAGACACCGCACTTGGGCCAGTAGAGTATTTTTTGTTAAGTCTTTACCTATGAACTTGTTTGGAAATTTTAATTTGAACAAATAAAACATGTTATCCCAATTTTCCATTTGCTGATTTATTCCATCCTGGATTATTTTTCCTCTATGTAATTCATTCACACTTATTTTTTATTCACTCTATCTCTGCTCTTACTTTCTCTAGCCCAGAATTATCCCTTTCTTTCTTCCTTGTTGCATTCTTCTCTTTTCTTGTCTTAATTTTTCTTTGTCTTCTTAATTTATTATGCTGTCATTCTTATTTTAACATTTCTACATGTTTTGAATCAGAGTGTTGATTTTAATTTTACTTGTCCGGTTGTGGGCTTTGAAAGGCATACACACAAACACAAACACCTGCAAAACCAATTAAAATAAACAAACATACACAGTCTTTATTCCTTCCAATCCTCCCCCTTCCTAGAGGTGAGCTGGTAATTCAATGGCCAGTGTGAATTAACTATAAATTTAGCCAACTAAATAGTATTCTTAAAAATGAACTTATATTTGAAGAAAAGTGATTTTTGAGATTTATCACAAATTGACTGTATTTTTTGTTCATTCATTCAGTGTGGGAGATAATATTCCACTACAGGTAGTTTAAACAAAAAACTGTATCTACCTCTTGTGTGCGATCTATGATGCCACTACTTTCTAAGATTTCTAAAATACCCACTTTCTAAGGTTCTGGACCCTGAAGCATTCAGTCTCCTTAAGAAAACTGTCATTTATTTACCAACTCCTAAGTCACTTTGCAGTCACTGACTTGAAGTCTTCATCTCCATTCTCAGTTCTGCTGGCTATGTGTTAACTTTTTGACTTTGAGAGATAGAGAGACGCCAATCCTCTCTACAACACAATTGTATCTGAAAATGTGGAAAGTAAGAGCCTTTACCTCACAGGCTTATTAAACATCTAAATGATTTTTTTAAATTTGCATACTTTAGGACTCATTTTTTGTGCTGTAAAGTTCTATGGTTTTGACAAATGTACAGTGTCACTTTTCCACCATTATAAGGGCACTTGTACGCAAGTCAAGAGTTTCACAGGCCCAAAAAATTCTCCATTCTTCACCTATTTAACTATCTCAACCTATCCACAAGCCCCTGGTAACTATAAATCTTGTTACTATTACTGTGGTTTTGCCTTTTAAAGAATGTATACACTGTGTATGTACAAGTGTCATATAATACATTGTCTCTTCATAATGTATTTCTTCACTAAGCGATATAAATTTATTTATTATTCTTGTGTCTTTTTCATAGCTGTATCACTTATTTCTTTTTATCATTGAATAACATTCCATTGCATGGATGTGTCACAGTTTGTTTACTCATTCACCTGTTAAATGACATCTTGGTTGATTGGTGATAATGAAGTTGCTATAAACATTCACATACAGATTTTCAAAAGAGATAAGTTTTCAGATCCGTTAGTCAGTACTTAGGAGCACATTGGCTTGATTGTCTGATAAGACTATGCTTACTTTTGGGAAAAACAGCCAAAAGGATTTCCAGAGAAGCTGTGGCCTTTTTCTTTCCCAGGAGCAATGTATGCCAGTTCGTCTATATCCTCATCAGCAATTAGAATGATCAGGTTTTTGGATTTTAATCATTCCAACAAGTGTGTAGTGGCATCTCATTGTTATTTTAATTGCCAATTCTCTAATATGTGTATATATAAGCATATATAATATACCTAATATAGTATTAAGCATATTTTCATATTCCTATTTGCTCCCTATGTTCTTTTTTTTAATTTTTTTAATTTTTTATTTTTTTTATTTTTAATTTTTATTATTATTATACTTTAAGTTCTAGGGTACATGTGCATAACGTGCAGGTTTGTTACATATGTATAACTTGTGCCATGTTGGTGTGCTGCACCCATCAACTCGTCAGCACCCATCAACTCGTCATTTACATCAGGTATAACTCCCAATGCAATCCCTCCCCCTTCCCCCCTCCCCATGATAGGCCCCGGTGTGTGATGTTCCCCTTCCCGAGTCCAAGTGATCTCATTGTTCAGTTCCACCTATGAGTGAGAACATGCGGTGTTTGGTTTCTGTTCTTGCGATAGTTTGCTGAGAATGATGGTTTCCAGCTACATCCATGTCCCTACAAAGGACACAAACTCATCCTTTTTTATGGCTGCATAGTATTCCATGGTGTATATGTGCCACATTTTCTTAATCCAGTCTGTCACTGATGGACATTTGGGTTGATTCCAAGTCTTTGCTATTGTGAATAGTGCCGCAATAAACATACGTGTGCATGTGTCTTTATAGCAGCATGATTTATAATCCTTTGGGTATATACCCAGTAATGGGATGGCTGGGTCATATGGTACTTCTAGATCTAGATCCTTGAGGAATCACCATACTGTTTTCCATAATGGTTGAACTAGTTTACAATTCCACCAACAGTGTAAAAGTGTTCCTATTTCTCCACATCCTCTCCAGCACCTGTTGTTTCCTGACTTTTTAATGATCGCCATTCTAACTGGTGTGAGATGGTATCTCATTGTGGTTTTGATTTGCATTTCTCTGATGGCCAGTGATGATGAGCATTTTTTCATGTGTCTGTTGGCTCTATGAATGTTTTCTTTTGAGAAATGTCTGTTCATATCCTTTGCCCACTTTTTGATGGGGCTGTTTGTTTTTTTCTTGTAAATTTGTTTGAGTTCTTTGTAGGTTCTGGATATTAGCCCTTTGTCAGATGAGTAGATTGCAAAAATGTTCTCCCATTCTGTAGGTTGCCTGTTCACTCTGATGGTAGTTTCTTTTGCTGTGCAGAAGCTCTTTAGTTTAATGAGATCCCATTTGTCAATTTTGGCTTTTGCTACCATTGCTTTTGGTGTTTTAGACATGAAGTCTTTGCCCATGCCTATGTCCTGAATGGTACTACCTAGGTTTTCCTCTAGGGTTTTTATGGTATTAGGTCTAACATTTAAGTCTCTAATCCGTCTTGAATTAATTTTCGTATAAGGAGTAAGGAAAGGATCCAGTTTCAGCTTTCTACTTATGGCTAGCCAATTTTCCCAGCACCATTTATTAAATAGGGAATCCTTTCCCCATTTCTTGTTTCTCTCAGGTTTGTCAAATATTAGATGGCTGTAGATGTGTGGTATTATTTCTGAGGACTCTACTGTTCCATTTGTCTATATCTCTGTTTTGGTACCAGTACCATGCTGTTTTGGTTACTGTAGCCTTGTAGTATAGTTTGAAGTCAGGTAGTGTGATGCCTCCAGCTTTGTTCTTTTGACTTAGGATTGTCTTGGAGAAGCGGGCTCTTTTTTGGTTCCATATGAACTTTAAAGCAGTTTTTTCCAATTCTGTGAAGAAACTCATTGGTAGCTTGATGGGGATGGCATTGAATCTATAAATTACCTTGGGCAGTATGGCCATTTTCACCATATTGATTCTTCCTATCCATGAGCATGGTATGTTCTTCCATTTGTTTGTGTCCTCTTTTATTTCACTGAGCAGTGGTTTGTAGTTCTCCTTGAAGAGGTCCTTTACATCCCTTGTAAGTTGGATTCCTAGGTATTTCATTCTCTTTGAAGCAATTGTGAATGGAAGTTCATTCCTGATTTGGCTCTCTGTTTGTCTGTTACTGGTGTAAAAGAATGCTTGTGATTTTTGCACATTAATTTTGTATCCTGAGACTTTGCTGAAGTTGCTTATCAGCTTAAGGAGATTTTGGGCTGAGACAATGGGATTTTCTAAATATACAATCATGTCATCTGCAAAGAGGGACAATTTGACTTCTTCTTTTCCTAACTGAATACCCTTGATTTCTTTCTCTTGCCTGATTGCCCTAGCCAGAACTTCCAATACTATGTTGAATAGGAGTGGTGAGAGAGGGCATCCCTGTCTTGTGCCAGTTTTCAAAGGGAATTTTTCCAGTTTTTGCCCATTCAGTATGATATTGGCTGTGGGATTATCATAAATAGCTCTTATTATTTTGAGGTACGTTCCATCAATACCGAATTTATTGAGCGTTTTTAGCATGAAGGGCTGTTGAATTTTGTCAAAAGCCTTTTCTGCATCTATTGAGATAATCATGTGGTTCTTGTCTTTGGTTCTGTTTCTATGCTGGATTATGTTTATTGATTTGCGAATGTTGAACCAGCCTTGCATCCCAGGGATGAAGCCCACTTGATCATGGTGGATAAGCTTTTTGATGTGCTGCTGAATCCGGTTTGCCAGTATTTTATTGAGGATTTTTGCATCGATGTTCATCAGGGATATTGGTCTAAAATTCTCTTTTTTTGTTGTGTCTCTGCCAGGCTTTGGTATCAGCATGATGTTGGCCTCATAAAATGAGTTAGGGAGGATTCCCTCTTTTTCTATTGATTGGAATAGTTTCAGAAGGAATGGTACCAACTCCTCCTTGTACCTCTGGTAGAATTCAGCTGTGAATCCATCTGGTCCTGGACTTTTTTTGGTTGGTAGGCTATTAATTATTGCCTCAATTTCAGAGCCTGCTATTGGTCTATTCAGGGATTCAACTTCTTCCTGGTTTAGTCTTGGAAGAGTGTAAGTGTCCAGGAAATTATCCATTTCTTCTAGATTTTCCAGTTTATTTGCGTAGAGGTGTTTATAGTATTCTCTGATGGTAGTTTGTATTTCTGTGGGGTCGGTGGTGATATCCCCTTTATCATTTTTAATTGCATCGATTTGATTCTTCTCTCTTTTCTTCTTTATTAGTGTTGCTAGCAGTCTGTCAATTTTTTTGATCTTTTCAAAAAACCAACTCCTGGATTCATTGATTTTTTGGAGGGTTTTTTGTGTCTCTATCTCCTTCAGTTCTGCTTTGATCTTAGTTATTTCTTGCCTTCTGCTAGCTTTGGAATGTGTTTGCTCTTGCTTCTCTAGTTCTTTTAATTGCGATGTTAGAGTGTCAATTTTAGATCTTTCCTGCTTTCTCTTGTGGGCATTTAGTGCTATAAATTTCCCTCTACACACTGCTTTAAATGTGTCCCAGAGATTCTGGTATGTTGTATCTTTGTTCTCATTGATTTCAAAGAACATCTTTATTTCTGCCTTCATTTCGTTATGTACCCAGTAGTCATTCAGGAGCAGGTTGTTCAGTTTCCATGTAGTTGAGTGGTTTTGATTGAGTTTCTTAGTCCTGAGTTCTAGTTTGATTGCACTGTGGTCTGAGAGACAGTTTGTTATAATTTCTGTTCTTGTACATTTGCTGAGGAGTGCTTTACTTCCAATTATGTGGTCAATTTTGGAATAAGTGTGATGTGGTGCTGAGAAGAATGTATATTCTGTTGATTTGGGGTGGAGAGTTCTATAGATGTCTATTAGGTCTGCTTGCTGCAGAGATGAGTTCAATTCCTGGATATCCTTGTTAACTTTCTGTCTCGTTGATCTGTCTAATGTTGACAATGGAGTGTTGAAGTCTCCCATTATTATTGTATGGGAGTCTAAGTCTCTTTGTAAGTCTCTAAGGACTTGCTTTATGAATCTGGGTGCTCCTGTATTGGGTGCATATATATTTAGGATAGTTAGCTCTTCCTGTTGAATTGATCCCTTTACCGTTATGTAATGGCCTTGTCTCTTTTGATCTTTGATGGTTTAAAGTCTGTTTTATCAGAGACTAGCATTGCAACCCCTGCTTTTTTTTGTTCTCCATTTGCTTGGTAAATCTTCCTCCATCCCTTTATTTTGAGCCTATGTATGTCTCTGCATGTGAGATGGGTCTCCTGAATACAGCAGACTGATGGGTCTTGACTCTTTATCCAGTTTGCCAATCTGTGTCTTTTAATTGGAGCATTTAGTCCATTTACATTTAAGGTTAAGTTTGTTATGTGTGAACTTGATCCTGCCATTATGATATTAACTGGTTATTTTGCTTGTTAGTTGATGCAGTTTCTTCCTAGCCTCGATGGTCTTTACATTTTGGCATGTTTTTGCAATGGCTGGTACCGGTTGTTCCTTTCCATGTTTAGTGCTTCCTTCAGGGTCTCTTGTAAGGCAGGCCTAGTGGTGACAAAATCTCTAAGCATTTGCTTATCTGTAAAGGATTTTATTTCTCCTTCACTTATGAAACTTCGTTTGGCTGGATATGAAATTCTGGGTTGAAAATTCTTTTCTTTAAGAATGTTGAATATCGGCCCCCACTCTCTTCTGGCTTGGAGAGTTTCTGCCGAGAGATCTGCCATTAGTCTGATGGGCTTCCCTTTGTGGGTAACCCGACCTTTCTCTCTGGCTGCCCTTAAGATTTTTTCCTTCATTTCAACTTTGGTGAATCTGGCAATTATGTGTCTTGGAGTTGCTCTTCTCGAGGAGTATCTTTGTGGCATTCTCTGTATTTCCTGAATTTGAATGTTGGCCTGCCCTATTAGGTTGGGGAAGTTCTCCTGGATGATATCCTGAAGAGCGTTTTCCAACGTGGTTCCATTTTCCCCCTCACTTTCAGGCACCCCAATCAGATGTAGATTTGGTCTTTTTACATAATCCCTTACTTCTTGCAGGCTTTGTTCATTTCTTTTTCTTCTTTTTTCTTTTGGTTTCTCTTCTCGCTTCATTTCATTCATTTGATCCTCAATCGCTGATACTCTTTCTTCCAGTTGATCCACTCGGTTACTGAAGCTTGTGCATTTGTCACGTATTTCTCGTGTCATGGTTTTCATCTCTTTCATTTC
>NC_037681.1:97500125-97595094 GCF_003255815.1 Theropithecus gelada
CCTGTCCCCAGAGGTGGAGTCT
This sequence comes from Theropithecus gelada, assembly GCF_003255815.1. NCBI lineage: Eukaryota > Metazoa > Chordata > Mammalia > Primates > Cercopithecidae > Theropithecus > Theropithecus gelada. The sequence continues at coordinate 97,500,148 of NC_037681.1, forward strand.
ACAGAGACAGGCAGGTTTCCTTGAGCTGCTGTGAGCTCCACCCAGTTCGAGCTTCCCAGCGGCTTTGTTTACCAACTTAAGCCTCAGCAATGGCAGGCGCCCCTCCCCCAGCCTGGCTGCTCTCTTGCCGTGAGATCGCAGACTGCTGTGCTAGCAATGAGGGAGGCTCCGTGGGCGTGGGACCTTCCTGGCCAGGTGTGGGATATAATCTCCTGGTGTGCCTGTTTGCTTAAAGTGCAGTATTGGGGTGGGAGTTACCCGATTTTCCAGGTGTTGTGTGTCTCAATTCCCCTGGCTAGGAAATGGAATTCCCTTTCCCCTTGCGCTTCCCAGGTGAGGTGATGCCTCGCCGTGCTTCAGCTCTGCTGGTCGGGCTGCAGCAGCTGACCAGCACCCATTGTCTGGCACTCCCTAGTGAGATGAACCCAGTACCTCAGTTGAAAATGCCGAAATCACCGGTCTTCTGTGTGGCTCGCACTGGGAGTTGGAGACTGGAGCTGTTCCTATTCGGCCACTTGCTCCGCCCCCCCGCCTATGTTCTTTAGTGGGGTGTCTGTGGAGATATTTCCCCAATTTTTAGTTCAGTTGTTGGTTTTCTGATTTAACTTTTAAGAGCTCTTTTTAAAGTTTTTAAAGTTCTTTGGATATTATAAATATAAGTTATTTATCAGATAAATGTTTTGCAGCTATTTTCTACCAGTATGTGACTTCTCCTTTCATTCTCTTAGCAGTGCCTTTTGCAGAACAGACAATTTTAATGAAATCCAACCAACCATATTTTTATGGATCACATTTGGTGTTTTGTTTAAAATTTATCACCAAACCCAAGTTCATCTAGATTTTCTTCTATAATTTCTTCTAGAAATTTTACAGTTTTGCATGTGACATTTTAGGTCTATGTTCAATATGGAGTTAATTTTTGTAAAACGTATCAAATCAGCTTCTAGGTTGTCTCTTTTCTTTCTTTTTTGTTTTTTGTTTTTTGTTTTTTGTTTGTTTGTTTTTTTGCATGTGGACATAGAATTTTTCCGGTATCTTTTGTTAAAAACACTATTCTTTCTCTATTTTCTTTTTTTCCTTGTTGAAAATAGTTTGCCTATATTTGCATGGGTCTATTTTTGAACTCTTTATTCTGTCTCATGATTCTAATCAATATGCATGTTATTTTGCCAATATCACTCTGTATTAATTATTGTAGTTTTACAGTAAGTTTTGAAATTGAGTAGTCTGGATATTCCAACTTTGTCTTTTTCAGTATTTTGTTGGCTATTTAGGTTGTTTAACTTTATATATACACACACACACACACACACACACACATATTCAAAATGTTTACCATTTGTGTATACAAATATAAATTGTATTGTTTTAAATTTCAAATTCCAATTGTTCATTGCTGGTATATAAGGAAGCAATTAATTTTTGTACATTAACCTTGTGTCTTGAAAGTTTGCTGTATTCACCTATTAGGTCTAGTAGTTTTTGTTGCTATTGATTCTTTGGTGTTTCTTTATAGGAATCAAATGGTCTGTTAACAAAGATGGAGATAATCCTTCCTTCCCTATCTGTATAATTTCTGTTTTTTTCTTGTCTTATTGTACTATTTAAAACTCCCAGAACACTGTTGAATAGGAGTGATGAGAAAAAATATATTTGCTTTGACCTTGATCCTAGTGGGCAACATTTTTTTTTTTTTAATTTAGCTGATGGAGAGTTATTCTTATATGTTAAACAAACACTCAAATTGAAAAAAAACAAAAAACCCAAACCTGTCATTTATAAGAGGTAAACTTAAAACTTTAGAGATTTTAAAATCAAAGAATGACTTTAAAAAATCAGTATTAGGTCATTAAAGGGGGCCCTTCCACTCTTCTAAATGGAAAATGGCGCCATCTTGCAGAGACTAGCAGTTTCCTGTACTGCCTCTCTGGGATCCTGTGTTTACTCTGAAAACAGAAGGAAAAATCCAACTATGCAGTGATCATAAGCTGCCTTCAAGTTTCAAAAAATTATTTGCTTTCTGAGCTTTCATTTTGCCCTGGCCTATGAAAAAACTTTTTGAAAACTTAATGAGAATTTCTGTTGGAATAAGTGAATCATAGTAAAGAAGCAGATATTATTAAACTATCCTACATTTAAAAAAGAAAAGCAAGTCAAGTACACTTATTTCATAAGTAAATTTCCAGTAATTTTATTCCTGTCACCATTTATGAAATCATCATTTATTCATTAGAAAAGCCTTAAAAAGAGTCATTTATTATGTTTAGGCTAAAATGCTTACATTATAAAAACTTATTCCTCCTTTCTCAATTTTGCATGACTTGTTGAAGATAAGGAAGTACAATATTTGAAAGAAACATTATTAATTAAATATCATTTGGTGTAAATGATTGCACTAAGCATTTTATGATTAACACTAAGTATGGGGGCTGATTTTTAACCAATTTGTTTTTAAAGACTAATGTCCTAATATTCCTTTGTATGGAAGAAACAGATACAGTTTGTTTTCTTAATTTTAAGTTTCTGGTTGTACTGAAAAACTCTGAATTATTTCCTGTTTTTAAGGACTGTTCGAGAAAAGACTAACTGTAATTTTGTAAAAGATTAAGTAAATCAAAACTATTAATGAGAATAATTTATTTCTGTGTCTGTCAGTGCCTTAGACATATGCATAAATTGATTGATTCATAAGACTCTGATTAACAACTTTTTATCCAGTTTTTGGTGGTTTCTAATATTTGTTTAGGAAGCTGGAATTAAACTGGCTTATATTATAAAATGGCCATATTTGGAATATGCTTAAATGCCATCTAACAGCCCCTCCTTAGCTTCTCATTAAATTACCCACAGATGTGGGAGAAGGGGCTACAACAACGTTACGAAGAGCAGTAGGCATCCCAATTTCAACTTCCAAGAAGAAAGAAGTGGCAGTTAAGATAAAACTGATAAATTTGTATCGGGGTGGTAATAACCAGAAAGACATGTTCTGAATCTTTTCATGAAACAAGGTAGGGGGCACCATTTGTTACTCTCCTGTCCATTTTCCCTCAGTCTAACAAATACAGAGTTTATGTCATCTCAAAAAATAGGCAGCTGTCTTTCTGTTTTGTTTTTACATTATTTTTCGTTTTTCTTCTTCTTCTCCTTCTCCTTCTTCTTCTTCTTTTTTGTAAGACAGAGTCTCACTCTGATGTCCAGACTAGATGCAGTGGCACAATCACTGCTCACTGCAGAGTCAACCTCCTGGGCTCAAGCGATCTTCTCACTTCAGCCTCCCAAGTAACTGGGACAACAAGCACACATCACCACACCTGACTAATTTCTTATTATTATCATTATTGGTAGTGACAGGATCTCTCTATGTTGCCCAGGCTGGTCTCAAACTCCTGGGCTCAATAAATCCTCTCAACCTTGGCCTCCCAAAGTGCTGGGATTACAGATGTGAGCCACTGTGCCCAGTCTGTTTTGTTTTGTTTTTATTCTTTGGTCCAGATATTTTGTAATGAATAGATTAGAATATTATTCCTACATATCTAGGACCTTAATCCTGCTTTCCCTCAACTACCCACAAACCAGGAGGAATATTGAAAAGAAAACACTGGCTTGGACACAACCAGGATTGAGTTGAGAATATATGTATATATGAAAGAGGATGTATATAATAAAACCAATGTTTGCTCTATAAGATAACAGTACTGTAGACTGGATAGAAATAAAAGTATCTACTTTAGCAATGTATCTTAGTACTATGATTGCTAATAAACTAAATTTGTTTAGAACATCAGAAAATTAGGTAGCACGTAGAAAAAATATTTTTTCTGTTTTCAGTGAATACATATAATGAGCTGTAAATGTGTTTGAAGTCAGTATTTGAATATTTAGTTGTGCGTGTCAACCTGAGATTTCCTATAATAAATCCAGTCAGTGAGATAAAGAAGAAAACACTGATCTTGTCTTTAGGATGAAATCATGAGAGAAGCTCATGAGGGCAATGTCTTCAAAGTAATTTAAGAATTAATGTGGATCAGATAAAAAATATGACTAGCTTTTCTTGCAACACGGCAAAGATGATTACAAAGTTTATTCTGAAAAATAAGTGCCATAGTCCCGTGGTTCTCAAAGGGTGATTCCCCAAAACAGCATTATCAGCATCACTTGGAACTTGTTAGAAATGTAAGTTCTCAGTCCTTACACTAGACTTTCTGAATCAGAAATTATGGGGTCAAACTCTCATATTCACAGGATTAAGAGCCCTTAAGAGATTCTAATATATATTCCATTTTTTTTCCAATACATATTCAGTATGATTTAGATTATCTAATATGCTAGGACTAAAGAAATATATCAAAGGCATTGTACTTCCGCATATAGACACAGATGTGTCTGTATATATGTGTGGTCAGCCACTCTAAGGAAGAAAACATGGAAAAGGTACTGGAATAGAAAGACAGTCATAGAAGGGGAGAGAAAGTCCAGGAAGAGACTCAACAACATAGACAAAATGAAGTTAAACTCCCACATAACACTATATAGAAAAACTAACTCAAAATGGACTAAAATCTAAACTTAAGTCCTAAAACTACAAAGCTCTTAAGCAGAAACATAAGGGGAAAGTTTTATGACCTTGGATTTGGCAATGATTTTTTTGTGTATGAAACAAAAGCAAAGATAACAATTATAATAAAAAGTAGATAAACTAGACAATGTCTAAATTAAAAACTTTGCATCAAAGGACAGAATCAACAGAGTAAAAACACATTATGCACTAACATGGTTTGGCTCTGTCCCCACCCAAACTCTCATCTTGAATTGTAATCCTCAGGTATTGGGGGAGGACCTTGTGGGAGGTGATTAGGTCATGGGGGCAGTTCCCTCATGCTGTTCTCCTGATAGTGAGTTCTCAGAAGATCTGATGGTTTTATAAAGGACTTTTCCCCACTTCACTCTGCACTTCTCTCTTCTGCTGCCATGTGAAGAAGGACATGTTTGCTCCCCCTTCCACCAAGATTGTAAGCTTTCTGAGGCCTCCCCAGCAATGCAGAACTGTGAGTCAATTAAACCTCTTACCTTTATAAATTTCTCTGTCTTGGCAGTTGTTTATAGCCATGTGAGAAGGGATTAATAGACACACAATGGGTGAAAATACTTGCAATAATACATCTGCTGAGTGATTATCACCCAGAATGTATAAACAACTCCTCCACATCACTCTACCTGACTTCAAACTATACTACAAGGCTACAGTAACCAAAACAGCATGGTACTGGTACCAAAACAGAGATATAGACAAATGGAACAGAACAGAGCCCTCAGAAATAATACCACATGTCTACAGCCATCTGATCTTTGATAAACCTGACAAAAACAAGAAGTGGGGAAAGGATTGCCTATTTAATAAATGGTGCTGGGGAAATTGGCTAGCCATAAGTAGAAAGCTGAAACTGGATCCTTTCCTTACTCCTTATATGAAAATTAATTCAAGAAGGATTAGAGACTTAAATGTTAGACCTAATACCATAAAAACCCTAAAAGAAAACCTAGGTAATACCATTCAGGACATAGGCATGGGCAAGGACTTCATGTCTAAAACACCAAAAGCAATGGCAACAAAAGCCAAAATTGACAAATGGGATCTAATGAAACTAAAGAGCTTCTGCACAGCAAAAGAAACTACCATCAGAGTGAACAGGCAACCTACAGAATGGGAGAAAATTTTTGCAATTTACTCATCTGACAAAGGGCTAATATCCAGAACCTACAAAGAACTTAAACAAATTTACAAGAAAAAAACAAACAACCCCATCAAAAAAGTGGACAAAGGATATGAACAGACACTTCTCAAAAGAAGACATGCATACAACCAACAGACACATGAAAAAATACTTGTCATCACTGGCCATCAGAGCATTGCAAATCAAAACCACAATGAGATACCATCTCACACCAGTTAGAATGGCAATCATTAAAAAGTCAGGAAACAACAGGTGCTGGAGAGGATGTGGAGAAATAGGAACACTTTTACACTGTTGGTGGAATTGTAAACTAGTTCAACCATTATGGAAAACTGTATGGCAATTCCTCAAGGATCTAGAACTAGAAGTACCATATGACCCAGCCATCCCATTACTGGGTATATACCCAAAGGATTATAAATCATGCTGCTATAAAGACACATGCACACGTATATTCATTGCGGCACTATTCACAATAGCAAAGACTTGGAATCAACCCAAATGTCCATCAGTGACAGACTGGATTAAGAAAATGTGGCACATATGCACCATGGAATACCATGCAGTCATAAAAAAGCATGAGTTTGTGTCCTTTGTAGGGACATGGATGCAGCTGGAAACCATCATTCTCAGCAAACTATGGCAAGAACAGAAAACCAAACACCGCATATTCTCACTCATAGGTGGGAACTGAAGAATGAGATCACTTGGACTCAGGAAGGGGAACATCACACACCGGGGGCCTATTATGGGGAGGGGGGAGGGGGGAAGGGATGGCATTGGGAGTTATACCTGATGTAAATGATGAGTTGATGGGCGCTGATGAGTTGATGGGTGCAGCACACCAACATGGCACAAGTATACATATGTAACAAACCTGCACGTTGTGCACATGTACCCTAGAACTTGAAGTATAATAATAACAAAATTAAAAAAATAAACAACTCCTCCAATTAAACAGCAAAAAGATAAAAATATGATTAAAAATCAGCAAATAACTTAAATATATATTTTTTCCAAAGAAGATTACAAGTTACCAATATGCACAGGAAAAGATGCTTAAAGTCACTAATCATTAGGGAGATGCAAGTCAAAACTGCAATGAAATACTACCTTACATACATTAGAATGACTACTATCAAAAATCAACAGAAAATAACAAGTGCTGATGATGATGTGAAGATGTTGGAACTCTCAGACACTGTTGGTGAGAAAACAAAATGATGCAGCTTGTATGAAAAATAATATGGCAGTTCTCAAAAATCTAAAAGTAGAATTATATGTTCTAGCAATTTCCTCTTCTGGGTATATACTCAGAAGAATTAAAATCAGTCTGACTCAAAGAAGACATTTATATGCCCACGTTCACAACAACATTATTTTCAGTAGAGAAAATGGGAAAGCAACCCAAGTTTTATTGATGGATGAATAGATAAACCAAATGTTGTACGTATCTACAATGGACTATTATTCAGTCTTAAAAATGAAGGAAATTCTGACACATGATACAACACGGATGAACCTTGAGAACAGCATACTAAGTGAAATAAACCAATCAAAAAAGGACAAATAGTATACGATTCTGCATATATGAAATTCCTCCCTAAAAGTAGTCAAATTCATAAAGACAGAAAGTAGAAGTGTGGTTACCAAGACCTGGGAAGAGGAGTAATGGGGAATTCTTGTTTCACAAGTATAGGGTTTCAGCTTTATAAAGTGAAATGTTCTGTGGATGGATGGTGGGGATGGTGGCATAACAATGTGAATGTACCTTATGCCACTGAATTGCACACTTAAAAATGATTAAGATGGTAAAAGTTATGTTATGTTTTGTTTATCATATGTTTTGTTTATGTTATGTTTTATCATAACTTTAAAAATAATATAAATAAAGGCCGGGTGTGGTGGCTCACACCTGTAATCCCAGCAGTTTGGGAGGCTGAGGTGGGTGGATCACTAGGTGAAGAGATCGAGGCCATCCTGGCCAACATGGTGAAACCCCATCTGTACTATAAATACAAAAATTAGCTGTGCGTGGTGGTGTGCGCCTGTAGTCCCAGCTGCTTGGGAGGCTGAGGAGAATCACTTGAACCCGGGAGGCAGAGGTTGCAGTGAGCCAAGATCCAGTCTCTGCACTCCAGCCTGGCAACAGAGCGAGACTCCATCTCAAAAAATAATAATAAAAAATAATAATAACAATATAAATAATATAGAAAAATTAGTATTGAATAAATGTGGCAATGTAAATAAGTAAATATTATTTTCACATGGTATTGAAAAAACTGACTTTCCATTTGTGAAAACAAAGTTACATCTGCAATTCAAACAAACACATTAAATTCTAGATAATGAATTTTAAAGAGTTACTTTAAAAATCTGTAAAAATGTTAGCAGAAAAACTTATGACTAGGTTCAAAGCCTAACAACAGAATAAACTAAAAAGGAAAAAAGAATGAGTCATGAATGAGCAAATAACATTTTTAAAAATTTATTTAGAAGAAGAGAAATGCCCTTCCCACAGAGGTCAGAGCATCTTGATGTGACTTTCCTCAACATGTTAAGACACCAGTCCTTTATCTGCAATGATTCTTCTAAGGAGTCAGAGCCCCAGTTCCACAGAAAACCTCCTCTAAGTTTCTAGGATCTGATAATTCCAACCTCAGTCCTACCAGTGGAAGCAACTTCCTGCAGTTACCATCTCTGCTAATTCAGTATCTCCTTCACCTAATTTTTTCATTGTTTAAATATCTGTTTTACCAATTCCCTATATGAAGTTCTCTGTTAAAATACTTAGCGGGGTTTGTTTTTCTGATAGATACAAATTTTGAATACTTAAAAAATATGTATAAGACAGTTCATAATAATTTTATATTATAAATTAAATGAAAAAGACTACGTACATTAGATCACAAAACTGTATAAGGGGAAGAGATAAAGGTTTGTTAAGCAAGAAAAGTCCTTCTGTAGTTGCCATCTCATATGCACCAGGGCTAACAAATTCTGCAACATCATATTGCTTGGGTTAATAAGATGCAATGTTCAGAAACGTTATAAACCTGGGATCAACAAAAAGACAAGAAAGGAAGAGTTTCACAAAGCAAGCATTTTCTCCAGAAGGAAGCATGATAAGGCCAGGACGTTCTGTGGGATACACATTATGAGCTTGCAATCCAGGGCAGATCTCCACATCGATGTTCCTCTTGCTTTTTAAGGACCATCATGAAAACAGCTGAGTCAATGGGGGCAACACAGATTACTGGAATGTCAGGCAGACATGTCTAGAAACTGTCCTATACAGATTGTCTGAGAGAGCCAGCTTTGCAGCACCTTGAGACTCTGGAACTCTTGGGAATTTGTCTGCCCTCCTTCCAGGGGAAGGAACACCCATGAGGAGTTGGATTCAGAGACAGTTCCTCCTATGAAGAGATTAGGGAGTCCAAACCGCCCTTTTGCCCAGGCAACCCAGATGAATTTATCTGTTGCTCTATAGCCCTTTACTCTGCTCTACATTTGTTTTCTTCTTTTTTAAAAAATACATAGAATTATTTAACCTTTTAACATACTGTATAATTTGCATACTTATTATGTCTATTGTTTTCTGACCGTCTGCACCAGAATGTAAAGTACGTGAGGGCAGAGCTTTTGGTTGGTCCACTGTTAATATCCAGGTGTCTGGATTTTGTCTGCGTCCTAGTAGATATTTGATAAATACTTATTGAATGAACAAATAAATGAAGGCTCAAGTTAATTTCTTTCAAGACCGGCTGTTTTTCCTTTTTGACTCACTCTCTTGGAATCTTGTCCACTCACCTTAGCTCTACTAAGCATTTTCAAGCTCTGCTCTCTAAATCTGGGTACCACTTTTTATATCAAGCACCATGGTCTTTTCTATACTCGTGCACATTTTTTCCCTCTTCACTAGTTTCTCTCACTAGAATGTATTTTAGAAAGGAAAGTGGGTCAATTTTATGAAACACGATGGCAAGTATTAGTATGAAGACATTGGAAAAATTGAGTGTGTAATTAGAGTGATCCAAGTTTATAAAAACCATAAAATCAAAGAAAAAGGAAAAACAACAAAAAAAGTTTTCTTTATAAGTCTCAAAGCACAGGACTAGTGGGAGTGAGGGAGATATAAATGTAGTAAGCTGGGGAAGAGTATTCAAAATTATATGTTAAAATAGAAGATTTCAGAAACGCAGAGAAAAGTGTAAGATGACAAAAATGACAGGTGTGGGTGTTACAGGGAGGACAGTGTAAAGCTTTCTGAGAGAAGGGTCAAAAATCTGTGATGCCAGTATGGTGGATGGGTCAAAATAGGCAGGTTTAAGTAACAGATGTAACCTTAAAGGTGATTGCTCATGCAAAATTTTGTAAGTAACAGCCTCAGAATAATAACTGAATGGTGCCAAAGAGGAGGAAGTTAGTGTTCTTTTTTTCTCTCTTGCTCTCTCTCTTTCTCCCCCGTTTCCTTCCTTTTTCCTCTCTCTCTCTCTTCCAAAGAAATATTATAAAACAATTACAGAGAAGCTTCAGAGGGAACCAGAAGTGTTTTCACCTGTCTCATGTCACTGAGATACACAGTAAAAGAAGTTTTAGCTGGAAAAGTTGGCGAGACCACACCAACCCAGTTCTGTCCATAGAGATTTCAAAAAAATCTGAGATGAAGGAAATATTCACACAGCTGCTTTTCATGGCTAAGAATGTATTATCTGCCACGGAAATATCTGGTATTTATCCCCTGCCCAAAATTTCGATGAATGCCCTTTGAATACAATGATCATGTTGATTTATAGATATTTCATATGTGTGCTGAGAAACACATTTTCATAGTAAAGGAGAAAATACCTACAAACGTATCAGCAGGATGCTCAATCTTTAGTATGCCTTTGGCAATTGAGGCAAAATTTGAAGTTGAATTTCACATGCTTTCCATTTTGATTTTCTTATCACTGAATCTTGGTACACTTGTTTTCAACATTAAAAATCAGCAAGCTTGGCTGGGTGCGGTGGCTCACACCTGTGATCCCAGCATTTTGGGAGGCCAAGGCAGGTGGATCACCTGAGGTCAGGAGTTTGAGACCAGCCTGGCCAACATGGTGAAACCTCATCTCTACTAAAAATACAAAAATTAGCTGGGTGTGGTCGTGGACGCCTGTAATCCCAACTATTTGGGAGGTTGAGGCAGGAGAATCACTTGAACCCAGGAAGCGGAGGTTGCAGTGAGCCAAGATTGCACCACTGCACTCCAGCCTGGGCAACAGAGTAAGACCCTGTCTCAGGAAAAAAAAAAAAAAAAAAAAAAGAAATCAGCAAACTTCACTTACACATTATGAAAGAGAGTAAACTAATTTCATTTTTTGACTTACTTTATCATCATACTTATATTTTATATATAATTTATTAAAATAGTTTTTACATTTGTCTTTTCTATTATTTGGCCATAATATCTGAACTTAGGAAATGTCAAGGTTAAGTCCCTCACCTAGATATAGAAATAGAATGACAAAGTATGACAGCAGGAATTGTGTATGATATGCCCTTCTACTCAATCATGTGGAGCATGTCACTTCTTGTCCAACTTATCATGAGAGCCATTGAATGTATTTGACAGGACATATATTTGGCTGCTGGAATGATGGACGTATCCGAATGTGTAGACCTGGCTTGATGGCAGAAGATTATGAATGTGTAGCATTGAGGGCAGGTTCCCAGCAGTGAAAACAAAATTTCTACCTGACGCTGCACCAAAGTTCTGGGATATTTGCCCTATTATGATGGCTGACAGTTTGCATGTGTTTCAACTCCGGCAATCAGTCAATCTGCTCTTGATGGGTAATTGCCAGCAGGAACCTAATTTTTCCACATCAATTGTCACACATGTCTCTAATATTCTTATTCACTGTTAACTAGATTGACGATGTTGTTTCAGACAAGAATAGGAAAAGAAAAGGTGTGCGCTTTCTTCCTGAAGACGCCACAGTCTGGCTAAATTATACAAGTAAAAAGCCAAAAAATCTCAAGTGATAATGTCCAATGTCATATTCATGCATTAGTCAGTATAAAATTGCTAATAACATTTTATGTTGCTGTACATGAAGTAAGTCATTTTAGCTTGTGAAGCAGAGAGCCATGAATACATTTTGAAAATAATATTTCATAACCACTTGATGTGGATAGGATATGCTCTTTCTTTAAATTCATTTTAAACTAAAATAAATAACATTTTTCAAATTAAGAAAATACATGTCATTTAAGAAAGTAGAACTAAGATGAGAATTGATATAATACAAAATACATATTACTTATGATTCCATCACAAAATAATTTTAGATATATGTGTTTTCAGATACACACATATGCACAGACGTATTTCTTTTTTCTACATCTCTGGCAATTACTTTATAACAAAATATATGGATCATTGACCTTTGCAAATTATTACTCTAATAAATTTTTAATATTCACTTCACCAGTTGTCATTGGTTCCATATTTGGACTTTTGTAATTTTTAGCTTTTATAAATTATACTTTAATATATAATCTTAAGATTACATGTATAAAGACTTCCTTTATCATTTTCTTATGACAAACAACACAAAAGAACTGTTGGGATTAAGAATGTGAAATTTTAGTCTTTTTATATCTGATACGTAGTTTCTCAGAGCTTAAACTGGCAGTAGAGTGTAAGAATATCCATGTTCTCACACCCAAGAATTTTTTTTTTTGCCATTTTAATAAATAAAGAAAGAACAAGATTATCTTTACTGTTTTCATTAGAATCATTTGATTACTGAGGAATGAAATGTGATTATTTGGTATTTTTATTTATTTTGTATTTGTGTGTAAATGTGTATATAAAATTTTTGTTTATAAAACCTTGACCACTTTTCTCAAGATTTTCTATGTTATTTACTTTTTAAACTTTTTATTTTGAGAAAACTATAGATTCCTGGAACGTTGCAAAAATAGGTCAAAGTTCCCATATAACCTTACCTAGTTTTCCACAATATTTACATGTTACCTAAATATGAAACAATATCAAAATTAGGAAGTTGGTATAGTGTGTGTATAGTTCCACATCATTTTTATTTTTTATAACCACAGTATATTCAGGATACAGAACTGAAATTTCACTTGTGGTAAACCTTTATAGTCACAGCCACCCATCTCTCCTCACCATCCCTAACCACTAGACACCATTTATCTCTTCTCCATCTGTTTAATTTTGCCGTTTCAATAATGTTACATAAATGGAATCACCAATTCATCTTTTTAGAAATCCTCATATATGAGAGATATCACACATTTGGAATTGTTTAGTTGCAATTGTTTTAACTTTTATTTTAAGTTCAGGAGTACATATGCAGGTTTGTTACATAGGTAAACTTGTATCATCGGGGTTTGCTGTATTGATTATTTCCCCACGCAGGTATTAATCCTGGTACTCACTGGATATCTTTCCTGATCCTCTCCCACCTCCTACCTCCCACCTTCCACCCTCTGATAGGACCCAGTGTGTGCTGTTTCCCTCTATGTGCCTATGTGTTCTCATCATTTTGCTCCCACTTATAAGTGAGAACATATGGTATTTGGTTTTCAGTTCTTGTGTTAGTTTGCTAAAAATAATGGCCTCCAGCTCCATCCATGACCCTGCAAAGGACATGATCGCACTGTTGGTTATGGCTGCATAGTATTCCATGATATATATGTGCCATGATCTCAGCTCACTGCAATCTCCACCTCCTGGGTTCAAGCTATTCTCCTGCCTCAGCCTCCAAAGTAGCTGGGATTACAGGCGTCCGCCACCACGTCCAGCTAATTTTTTTGTATTTTTAGTAGAGACAGGGTTTCACTATGTTGGCTAGGCCTCAAACTCCTGACCTCAGGTGATCCGCCCGCCTTGGGCTCCTAAAGTGCTGGGATCACAGGTATGAGCCACTGCACCCAGCCATCACATTTTGTTTATCCAGTCTACCACTTGTGGGCATTTAGGTTAATCCCATGTCTTTGCTATTGTGAATAGTACTTCAATGAATATACACATGCATGTATCTTTGTTTTATAATGATTTATATTCCTTTGGGTATACACCCAGTAATGGGATTGCTGGGTCGAATGGTAGTTGTGTTTTTAGCTCTTTCAGAAATTGCCACAGATTTTTCAACAATGGTTGAACTAATTTACATTCCCACCAATAATGTATAATTATTCCTTGTCCTCTGAAACCACCTGAGCATCTGTTATTTTTTGACTTTTTAATAGTAGCCATTCCGACTGGTGTGAGATGGTATTTCACTGCGGTTTTGATTTGTATTTCTCTAGTGAGCAGTGATATTGAACTTTTTTTCATATGTGCTTGTTGGTCTCATGTATGTCTTCTTTAGATAAGTGTCTGTTCATGTCCTTTGCCCACTTTTTAAGAGGATTGTGTTATCTTGCATTAGTTCCTTATCGATTCTGTGTATTAGTCCATTTTCATGCTGCTAATAAAGATATACCCAAGACAGGGGAATTTGCAAAAGAAGGAGGTTTAATCAACTTACAGTTCCACGTGGTTGGGGAGGCCTCACAATCATGGAGGAAGGTGAAAAGCGCTTCTCTCATGGTGGCAGAAATGAGAAGAGAACCTGCACAGGGAAACTCCCCCTTCCCATAACCATCAGATCTCGTGAGACTTACTCACCACTATGAGAACAGCATGGGAAAGACCCGCCCCCATGATTCAATTACCTCCTACTGGGCCCCGCCCATAGCACATGGGAATTAAAGATGAGATTTAATCTCATCTTTATGGGGTTAGCCACACAATATCATACTGGGGATGGGGATGGGGACACAGCCAAAGCATATCATACTGGATATTAGACTTTTGTCAGATGAAAGCTTGCAAAAATGTTCTCCCATTCTGTTGGTTGTCTGTTTACTCTGGTGATAGTTTCTTCTGCTGTGCAGAAACATTTTAGTTTAATTAGATCCCATTTGTCAATTTTTGTTTTGATTGCAATTGCTTTTAGCATCTTTGTCACGAAATCTTTACATAATTTTATGTCCAGAATAGTATTTGGAATTTACTTTAATTTATCCTGAGTTTTTGTATATGCCATAAAGAAGGGGTCTGGTTTCAATCCTTTGCATATGGCTAGCCAGTTATCCCAGCACCATTTATTAAATAGGGAGTCCTTTCCAAACCGTTGCTTGTTTTTGTCAGCTTTGTCAAAGATCATATAGTTGTAGGCGTGTGGCCTTATTTCTGGACTCTCTATTCTGTTCCTTTGGTCTATGTGTCTGTTTTCTTACCAGTACCATGCTGTTTTGGTTACTGTAGTCCTGTAGTCTAGTTTTAAGTTGGGTAGTTTGATGCCTTCAGCTTTGGTCTTTTTGTTGGAAAATATTTTGAAAGACCACTTGACTTTTAATTTTGAGATATTTCTTTTATAGAAGTTTATTTTTTATTAAAATATTATTTTATGATTTCTGCCTTTAACATTTTCCGTATACTCTCTAGTATTCTTACGCAATTTATGTGCATATTTTAAAATTTGTTAACTTTTTAAAATTTCACATTTGAACATTTTCACCTTGGTTTTATTTAGCTACATGTTGGAAATAGAAGCTTTATTTTGTTGTAGTAACTACTCGCTACAAACTACTATCATCTTCCCAATATCAGTAGGTAGGTTATATACATTCTTCTAGAATTTGAAAAAGACAACTTTATAGAATGGTAAATTATATACATACATACATACTTCTACACACTTATAATCTTATAATATGTTGTTGAGCCTATTTCTGAGATTTTTAGGTTTTATGTGAACCATTTTTCTATTCTGGAAACTGTGTATCCTTCTTCCTACTAATGTAACTTAATTATATTTTTAATTTCTGAAGATGTAATTTTCCCTTTATCTTGCTTCTTTTTCAATTTCTTATTCCTAATCTCACACGTTTGATTCCTCATATGTTTTTCAAAAACATGAAACTATCATTGGGATTACAAATATAACAACATTAAATTCATAACATTTCAGAGAAAATCAGCATCAATACAGTATTATTTCTCACTTGGTAACTTTCAATGCTTCTCCTTTTATTCAAGTTTCTTGTCTTGGAAGATATGTGTGGACCAGTTTTCATACAAGGTTTGCGCATCTATTGTTAGGTAAATTCCTAGCTATTTTGTAAGTTGCATGCCTTCAATTAACCCTAATAGTCTCTTGCCAAGTAGTGTCATTCTAAGGGCCCCTAGTCAGTTGCACCAAATCAAATGTGACTGGGAATGTTTTCCAGTCAGGCTGGGTGGGGATTAGACAGACTTCTCCACACAGCAGGCTTTGGAGAAGCTCAGCAAGTCTGACTTGCTGTCTGCCTTTGCAGAACTTCTGGTCCTCAGGGAAGCCTTATCAGTGGCAACCTGGCAAAGACAATGGCTCAGTGGGGAGTCTGGCTGCAACACAAGGGGATGCTGTCTCCTGCTTCTCTTGTCACTACTCAGCAATTAGATGCTGTTTCCCTAGAGAGATCTCCATCTATACTCTTTGCAATGGCTATTTATAACCACCACCTGTATTTTCAAAACTCAGATTTCTCCTCTTACTGCAGCAGCTGCCCTGTAGCCTACTTTGCAAGACAAGAGCAGCTCTACTGTACTGTGATCTCCCTTAACTTTCCACCACATCCCTACCAGTTTACCTGAGTCTGCACCCACCCATTTTTTCTTCTCCTTGTAATAATTGAAAAGCCATTCCTCCTTTCATAGCTTGTTTCTCAACCTGCACTCTTGCTCTCTTGGAGACCTTGCCCTATTGATTTCCCTCTTGTCTTTCTTCAACAACTTTCTATCAACTCGCCTCTTACCCTCAAATTTAGAAACACTCAAGCTTTTCCCATCTTAAAAAAAAAAAATCCAGTTTTCACATGTCAACTCAAGTTGCCGTTCTCTGTGGTTATATAACATTTCTAATTATTCATCCTTTGAATCAGTAATTTCTGAATAGCCTACTGAGAAGGCTATTTATTGTACTAATCTTTTTAAATAACTGATGCCAGAATTTCTTCATCAATTCTTAAATTATTATAGTTCCCAATTCACTCATTTTATTTATATTATTCCTTTTATTTTAAATATTTTTCCCTATATTTTTAGTTATAGTCTTTAGAAATACAGATCATATTGTCCTTTCTTCTCACTTACTTAATTAAATGCTGACTTCATTTGTTATTATTCTTTCTTGTTTCATAATGAAAGTATTTGTTGCTACTGTTCTTCATCTCATTTTACCTGTAGTTGCATCGCGAATGCTTTGATATATAGTCTTGTCATTTTCATTTTTGCTATAAAGCCTATAATTGCAGTTTTGATTTCTCTTTGACCCAAAGTTATTAAGGATAGTGCTTTTGGTTTCCAACTAGTTTGATTATTTCAGTGTTTTTTTATTAATTTTTGGAATCATCTAGTGGAAGTCTGACAATATGATCTCTACAAGATATTTTTTATTACCTCACTGTTTAAAAACATTCTCAGACATTTAAAAACAGCATATATTCTCTGTAGGGTACAGTATTTAAGACAACATTATTTTAATCATAATATTCCAACCTGGGTTTTTCATATTCAATTTGCTTCTTTTTAATTTTTCAAGTCTGACAAGCTAAATCAAAATTTTCTGCTAAAATTGGGGTTTGGGTAAGGGCTTCTTGCATTTGAATGTTATATCTCATTCGATAAATGCTTATGACAAAATATTTTCACTCTAGAGTAAAATTTTAATGTAAATGATATAATCCTTTTAATCTTATTTCTTCAACCTGGATTATTCTCTTGCCCATTAATATTGGTTTGGTAATATGGTTTGCCTGCTATGGTTGTGCTAATCCCTTTATGGTGATTTTTGTAAGGATTGCCTCATAATTACCATATAGATGCATTTTGTGTTTTGACCCTTTCTTTAAAAATTATATGTTAATAAAAAGTTACTTATACATGTATTTATTAAGTAGCTAATTCTTTTGCAATGTTGTAAAATTCAAAAGATACACAACAGTATATGTGAAAAAAAAATCTGTCTCTCTCCCCTTTCTCCCAGGTACCCATTTTGTGTTCTTAGAGATAACACTACTACTTCATAACTATATATCACGTATGAGATGATCCACATATTTACATATACTTGTGCACGTGTGTTTTCCATATCATGAGATGTTCCATGTATTTACATTCATTCATAAACATATGTTTTTCCCCAAACAGATTACAGCATATTTTTATACTATCTGTTCATAGACAACTACATATTCTTTTCAGTGAATGTAAGATATGCCACTGCTTTCCTGTATCATAATGTGCAACAGTTTTCTTTCTTCCACTTCACATAAGTCCCATGAAGATTCTTCTTTTTCATTGCATATGAATTTTGGTGTAATTAATAACTTTGAAGATAATTAAAATTAGTCTAAAACTAACATATGCATAGGAAAAATGGAAATGCATTTTAATTCAACACTTCTATTGAGCTACATAACCATGTAATCAGATTACTCTTACACTCTTTACATTGACTATATTGACTTATTGATGAATGCATCTAGAGATTTATTACAGGGACATTTGTTTCTTTAGGTTTTTTTGCTGCGCAGGTGGAACCACAGCATTGATCGGGTCAAGATACATGAGAAGTGTAATCTATTACCATTTAGGTACAAATACATGTATTTCTACACTCAGATATACTCTTTGTGTTACTATTTATGTATTTATTTATTTTTTGAGACGGAGTCTCGCTCTGTCACCAGGCTGGAGTGCAGTAGCACGATCTTGGCTCACTGCTACTTCCGCCTCCCGGGTTCAAGCGATTCTCCTGCCTCAGCCTCCCAAATAGCTGGGACTAAAGGCACCCACTGCCAAACCCAGCTAATTTTTTGTATTTTAGTAGAGACAGGATTTCACCGTGTTACCCAGGCTAGTCTCGAACTCCTGAGCTCAGGTAATCCACCCGCCTTGGCCTCCCAAAGTGCTAGGATTATAGGGGTGAGCCACCACGCCCAGCCTGTGTCACTCTTATAGAATTGTGTTTTACAACTGTAATAGTTATGATCACTTTTATTTTGGTCAATTCTCCTACAAAATAAGTAGAATGTGTCGCATTTTAAATTATATTCTGACAGAAGCAAATTTCTGTTTTAATTAGGCCAGATGAGACTTGAATCCTCTGCATACGGTTTCATAAATCTGATGATTAGAAGAATTTTGCACAGATTAGCATCTGGCTCTGTATATTTCAAAAGTTATTTCTTCTTCTCCACCATCTACATGTTTTAATACCTGGTGTTATAAGCCACGCCATTTTGTGATTTGACTGCTGCCTCTACACCTTCAATTGTGAGAGAGTCAGCAAAGAGGATGGTAGGATTCTTCCTAAAAGCCGTTTCTACTTTGGGGCAGGAAGGCATAATAATTATGCACAGAATTGACTATAAAACATATAAATATATTCTTCTAAACCTAAACTATGTGCATTCACTACAAAATTTCTACTTTGCCTAAGGAAACTTAACCTTGTGGTGTCATGAAACTCTTTGGCAATCTGAAGCCTATGGTCACCTCAGAATAATAAACGCATAAAATAAATGAATTTTATAGAAATGCAGGTATTGAAATAACACACTTATAATATATTAATATAGGTGTATATTTGTTATTACATTAAGTAACAATACCTAATTCCTGTGATTTTACCGCCATAAAAAAACAATTGATATTATGAGATAACTATTATAACTCTGTGATGATATTAAATATTTCTCATGTCTATTAGTAAAAAACAATCACAGGTATTGCTTATTTACTGTAATTTACTGACACTATTCATAAGTAAAAAAAAATTCTAAGTCATTTAATATAGAGATGTTCATTTTCCCCCAAAACTTACTATATATGCCCTAATTTCCATCCATTGAATCCTATACATCCAACTGCCAATCGCCACTCCAATGCCAATAGAAGAAGAAGAAGGGTAAGGAAGGGGTAGTCATAACACAGCAATATAATAATCTGAATTACTTTTACAAACTTTATAGAAATCGGTGGACATGTGGGCACATGGTGATAATATTCCTTAGAAGACAACCATAACAATATGGAATCCTGAAGCTTACAGTCCATTTAGCTTTTTGATAAATCTATCTCCATTTACTTTCATGGTAAATCAGTTGGTGCACTATATCTACATTCGATTTTCAGAAACTTTTCTCCCTAAGTCTTATATTTAAACCCTGTATTTTCATCTTTCATATTAGAACGATGGCTTTACTTCCTCAAATTGTTCCATTTCTTTGAAACATCGTATTTTCTGTTTAATCCTCCTCACTGAAGAATGTATATGCCTGTAGTGGAAGTCAAGGTGAACCAGAATACATGTCAGTTAATTTCTGTTCTCTTTAATTCAGAATAAGAAACATGAGAATGGTGCAGAATCTTTGCAATTGTATTTTACCAGTGAGAAAGTAAGAAGTATCCACAATGAGGTGAAGACTGTCAAGACAAGGAATATTTTCTCCACTGAGTAAAGCTTTTACATATTTGTTGAGTTAGCCAGTGCTAGATAGGACCAGTCATCATCTACTAACTTAAACAAGTGACATCAGTGTTCCCCTGTGGTCAGCCAGTTTGGTGCCTCTCCATAACTGGTGCCTCTCCATGCAATGCCCTTCCCAAGGGGAAGATTATATATCTTTATTCAGTAGAAATTAGGTCTGACCATGGGACTTGCTTTTGGCCAGTGGTTCTCAACTAAGGGCAATCTTGCCAGCAAAGGGACATTTGTCAATATCTGGGGACATGCTGGTTGTCATAACTAGAAGGAACTGTTGTCACTTGCTCTTAGTGGGTAGAGAGGACTAGGATGCTGCTTAAACAGTGTACAGGACAACCCTTTGGAACCAATAATTGTCTGGCCCCAAATGTCCATAATGCCAAGGTGGAGGAACCCTGCTTCAGGGAATAAAATGTGAAAAGAAACAATGTTTTTCTTTCCAGGCAGCAAAGTTGACAGCAATTACATTAGTCATTAAGTTATCTGATAATGTCCCAGAGAGGGGCTACTCTACCAGCCTGGTTTCTAGAGTAAAACAACATGGAACTACCAAGAACTGTGAAGGGCCAGGGATTTACCCCATTTGCAAGCTAATGATGCCCCCTCTATTACTTACTTAATAATAATGTGTAAAATATTCTGACTCATTGGACAGGCAAGCAGAGTGCGTGTTATGTTTCATGACAGTTTAACTTCCTAGCTCCCCAAGTCCCATGGGAGTGATGTGAAGGAGCTCAGGTTGAGGAAGACATGCGTAGGAACTCTGAATTAGAGAACTCAATGCTTCCATAATGGATTAAACAAACCTAAATGACTTTGTCCCAGAAAGGAGAAATTATCTTTATTTTAGTGGATAGTAAACTAGCCTATTCTTTACTTCAGAGGGAGACACTATCTCTATTTTCCAAGGTAGCTCATTATACAAACATTTCTGCAAAGATAGTACAGAGTAAAGTCATACCATGCTTCTGCTCACACGTTGTGCATAAATGTGAGTGAAGCATGGAGAACTGTCTCCCAAAGGAAGCAGAACCCCACCAAGCTACACTGATGCTATAGCAGAAGCTGGAAATTAACGTGTGTTGTTTTAAGTTACTGTGACTTGGGGCCGTTCTCTACCTTACTGGAAATCTTACAACTTCTTAATCTTGATCTGTTTACCAAATTGTAGCCAGCTGACTAATTCCTACAAATAGTGATTCTTCTGTTGCCCAAATATATAATAGTTGCATTCAGTTTTCAACAGAAAAACTAAGGGAGAAGGTCTAAAAAGCTGATCACCTAATGCTCTCTTAGGATGTATTTGTATCCAGCTGTAAAGCCTCATCTGCCTCACTGACAACTAACTTGTAAATCACTTACCAATTACTTGGAATAATGAGTATACCAATTAACATTAGTGCAACTGATACATTGTAAATATTTTATAAAGGATTTATTTGTTATTCATCATAATGTTAGGTACTCTGTTACACGATAAATCATTTCAAAAGGTTAGCACGCCTGGTAAATAGTTTGTAAATATTTGCAAACATTTTATCTCATATAATAACACATAAATAATTTGTGATTTATATATTACCGCATTCTTATGATCAGCTGTTTACCATAAGTATTTGAATTCCTGGAAATTCATTTAAAGCTACTGAGCTCCAGAGAAATCTATCGTAGTTTGCTGTGGCTGGCAAAAATAGCAACAAGGCATTGTGTGGCTTTGTTTTTAGTTTTCATTTTAGCAGCACTGTATGTATTTATGTTTTTAGCTAGTTAAATGAGGTGATTATTAATGGTGAGATTGTTAATTTTTAATAATAATTAATACTTCATAACATTAAATGAACACCAATTCCCCAAGTAATATTTTTGGAGGCCTACATAACAAGAAATATTCCTATCTTAAAAATAATTTCAGGAGCTTTCTCTTGGAGCAGTCTTCTTCGTAAACGTGAACATTTTCTGGATTTAGCCCATAAACGTACAGAGTTTATTTAAAAGCAAGGCCAAAAATGTTCTGGTTTATTCTGCATAAGCTATTCCCTTCACTTTTAAACACTTGCTTCCTATCATATCATTCCCTCTCGAACACACTAAAACTTGTGTTCCCAGTCAGATATAACTTCCCATAATAATAAGATTTATGCATGTCTATATGTACTGATTAGAAAATTAACATAAATTAACAAATAGAGCTTTTGTACAGTACAGAAAAACTGAAATAGGCAAATGTAAAGTACCGTCAAAAATATGTATTACTATCGTTTGGGTAGCTATCTTCCATTGTTTTAGTCATTTTAGTTGTTTAATAACTACATATTATCACATATATTTGCAGATGGCACCCAATTTTATTTTTATTGTAGGCCGTGAAAAATAGGTCTTTGAATGAGGACAAATGTTGATTCATAAACTGGGAATGTTTTTGAGGAAACTGGCAAATCATGGAGCAAGTTTTTGTTTTAACATTTTAGCTGCAATAAATATTAGGAAACACATTTTTCACTGTAAGCAATTATGCACATATATTTTTAAAGTCTAATAAAATAATTTTCATAATAATGACATACATTTTAATATTCTCTATTCTCTTTCTCACTTCTTCTATTTCATTTTTTTATGTGACCAGTGATTCATCAAATTCATATGTTTAGTGGGTTGTAGGTAATGGAACACAATCTGCAGTTTGAAAAATACTTATTTAGGAGGTTCCTTTATTGCCAGACCTATAACAGATCCCTAGCAATTAATGCAGTTATTTCTGGGACCTGGTGGCTTTCTTCGGTTTATTTGCTACAGGAGTCTCCAGACCTCTCTGTGGCCACACTGTGCGGAACTACCAGTGAGTCAATCTCCGCCTACAGCGGAGCCTCCTGCATTTGTTTTAGTTTTAATCATTTATGTATCAACCTCACTAATTCATAGCTGTTTGATCACATCAGAACACTCTATGTCAAAGCTTTTCCACATTTTGGGATAAATAATTATTTGTTGCAGAGGGCTTTCCTGTCCACTGTAAGGTGGTCAACAATATTCTCGAACTCTACTCACTAGATGCTAGTAAGACCTCACAAACGATTTACAACCATTAAAAATGTTCCCAGACATTATACATGTTTCCTGGAGAAGAGTAGGGCGGAGTTAAATCATTCCAAGTTGAGAACCACAGCTCCATATATTCAGGCATTTAAATAAGGGAACCTTACAAGGAGACCAAAAATAAAATTCAAAGGGAGCTCATAGAAGGTCATCCTGTGATCCCACCCACTGCTCTCTCTTCTTTTGCTCAGCTTTCTAGAACCAGGGAACGATATGTTCACCAGACCTCTGCACCATGAAGTGAAGTGGGGACATATGTGGATCTCATGCTGCTGCTCACCTGAGGAACACTGGTTTGGCATTTTTTGTAGTTTATTTTGTAATAAAAAATGACAACTCTTTGTCTATTAACTTATTATCTTTAAATAACTTTTGTAGAGGACAGAATATTTTCAAAAGCAGCAGATTTTAGATTAGAAATTATTGTCAAATGGAGTTTAAATTTGCTTTTTATGAAAATACATAAAATATAATGACATGTTTCTTTCTCTTTCTTTCTTTCTTTCTTTTCTTCTTTCTTCTTTCTTCCTTTCATTCATTTTAAAACATGCTGGATGCTAGTGATATAATGATCAACAAGCTGGTCTTTACCTTCACAGAAATAAAACTTTAGCTGTGGAAAAAGAAGATAGCAATCAAATTCCCTTTTCTTGTTGTTCTGAAGATGAGATAATCCCAAACCAAAACTTTAAAAGAAAAATCCTCATAGACTTTTGTATATGGATATACAAACAAGATTGGGGTTAAACTATAAATATAATTTTTACACTTATTTCATTAGTGTAAATGAAATTACACTAGCATATTTTGGTGTATTGTTTCCATGTACAACCTCACTCTAACCTCAGGCAATTCTATTGAATCGGGCAATTTTTCAACAGAAAAAGCATATAAAATCAGATCTAATCAACTCCCTTCATTTTTAAGAGACATCTCCCAATATGCTATGCTAAGAAAACGGTAGAAGGAGAGTTTCACTGTAGGAATAGAATTCACATTAAAATAAGTCAAAGCTGGGATTCATGGGAACTTAAAATCTGTTCTTCTCATTCCTCTCTCTCCCACTTCCTCTACTTCCCTTTAGTAACTGTTCTCTCCTTACCTTTATTTACACATAGTTTTTAATAGAAAACACAAATTTTAGCTTGGGAGATAAATAATACTTTTTCAGTACTAACAATAAATCTAAAGTATATTAGCTGAAAAAGATAAAAAGGGAGGAAGTTCCAAGGCAACTACAGTTATTGAACTCCTGTTCCCATTGAACTCTGAAGAATTCCCAGTTCTTGCAGTGTGTGTCCACCATCAGATGCTGCAAGGCCCAGCAGTTGGGAATGTAAAAAATATGTATGATGACAATAGGGAATACCATATGCATTACCTTGGCTGATTTCCTTAAAAATTGAACACATTAATTGGGAAGAAGTTGTTGTCAACCGAGTTCTGACCCCTGAGATAATTTCCCTTCTCTATTTTCTTTTAGAGACACCCTGAGAGGAGTTTTAGGAGTTCTCTTAAGGGATAGTCATAGCAGTTCTCTTCCAACTAATGTCAACTGAATCCTGTTTATCCAGGAAGCAATTTTTGATATTATGTACAACTCCATCATCAATGTAGTGGGTTACTTATTGATTTCACTCTTGAGGATGCCAGGACATAAAAATATAATTTACCATTCATATCTAGCCATTTTTATTTGAATTAATGTTTAACGAGGTAAGACATCCAGATTGCGTAAACTGGGACCGACCAAGATGCACCAGCATTTATTTTTATCTTGCTTAAAAGGCAGTATCAGTTGGCTCATTAAAATTGTACGTATTGATGGTGTACAATTTGATGCTTCACTACATACATATGTTGTATAGTGACCAAGTTAGGGTATTTAATGTGACCATCCCTGCATGCATCTATCATTTCTTTGTGGCAAGAACATTCAAAAGCCTCTCTTCTAGTTATTTTATAATATACAATACCTTACTGTTAAGCATTCTCAGCCTACTGTGCCTTAGAACATAAATATATACAAGTGGAATGCATCAATGAAAAAAATTTTTAAAGGCAATGCCAGCATCTCAGATTCACTATACCTGTTGGTGTACTCATCTTGAAAACTGTAGGCATTACACAACAACTTCACCTTTGGGACATCAGTAATTTAGTAGAGATTGGGGCAAGGCTCTTCCCATCCCATGAATATTTTATTAATTGTCCTGCTCCCAGAACCTGGAGAGTAACAGGACACTGGGAGTCTCAGCAGCACTATTTTATCCCCTAGTCATCTTCACATATTGCCACCTTGCTTATGCTGCAGTAAAGTCCTAATGATTGAGTCACAGTAAAAAGGATCAGATCATCAGTCTTCCCAGCAAGGGGGTAGAACCAACAGAAAGTGCTTGCGGGTCTCTGCAGGTCAACATTCTTCACTTCTTACTGCTCTTTAGAAATACTGTAGCCCCATTCTAATTACCATAATCAGTTTGCATGTTTCCAAACAGGCATGAACTTTGACCCTGTAATTCTAATGTGGAAGAGAATAATAATAATATAAATAATATTCAGTTATTATGTACCAGGTGCTACCCTGAGTACCTTAGATAATAACGCCACGGTGTGGAAAGGCAGAGGGCACTTAATTGTCCTGTTAAAGGTCACTGAGGTCTATTAAGGGATGTAGCCAACATTTGAAAGCAAGCAGTGTGGCTGCAGAGTTCCTATATTTAGCCATCCTCCCCTCCAATAATTCTTCTCCAGAATTCAGGATCTATAATTTGATTTTTAACAGATTAATTTCCAGATACCTCTGCCTTCAAAGTATCAGTCTCTCTACAGAAGAGAATTCCTACAAGACAGAGACTCAATTCTTCCACTATCATCCAGCTATACATGAGGTTGTCATTTTAGCACAATTCTTGGTTTGGGCCATGGGAGTAATTAATTCAGTGCATTCTACTCACACTTCACTTAAGACTTTGCTCTTAATGGGTATAGTTATTTAAAGAATATGGGCAATATTAAATGAGGTCAATTCCATTATCCCTATTCTCCATATTTTCTATGCTTCTATTGGAATTAGGGTCAATCTCCTGGATCAAAGTTAATTTTTCTAAACTTAGTGGAAAACAGTCATGGTTTAGCTGGAAAACAAGCAACATGTTTGTCGCTCTATGTCTTTGACCTTTTCTCCTTCCCTAGGCCATGTTCACACTGCCTTCACCTCTACAAATGTGTTCTTGCCAGCTGAACTGAATGTTTTTTTTTTTTTTTTTTTTGCTCCAAGGTTTGAGGAGAATACATTTCAATTTTAAAGTCTTTTGCTTTTTGAGCCTTCCAAATAACAGAACCATTCTCAAGCATTAAGAATTTCATTTGTAGCTGGGTGTGGCAGCTCATGCTTATAATCCCAGCACTTTGGGAGGCCAAGGCTGGTGGATAACTTGAGGTCAGGAGTTCAAGACCAGCCTGGTCAACAAGGTGAAACCCTGTCTTCACTAAAAATGCAAAAGGTATCTGGGCGTGGTGGTGCACACTTGTAGTCCCAGCTACTCGGGTGGCTGAGGCGTGAGAATCGTTTGAACCTGGGAAGCAGAGGTTGTAGTGAGCTGAGTTCATGCCACTGCACTCCAGCCTGGGAGACAAAGTGAGACTGTCTCCAAAAATAAACAGAAAAAAATTTCGTTGGTTTTCAATTCAATCATATTGTTAGGTATATTTTCTCAAAAAGGTAAATTCTGACTCTACTAAGGGAAACAGAATAAATATGTTAAAATGTTTCACTTAATGTATTAATGAGGAAGCTAGAAGATGGCATGACTGGTTAAAAAAACCTTAAGGAGCATTTATAGTCAATTTGACAAAGAAGTGTTAGAATAAAATTATTGAGTTAGTTAGAAAACTCTTTAGTACCCAACATGCCATAAATGACCTGTTGGGGTTACCTGTTTCACCTGACAGAAATTACTTGCACTTCTATCAGACAAAACCTGCCAGTTAATAGCTAACTTCACACTAAGTCTGAAATCCTTTACTCAAGAATAAATGAGAGGAACTAAATATATTTCCCCAGTGAATCCTTGGTTGCCTTTTTCCCCATATAATTTGGAAAGAATTCATTACCCATCTTTTCTGCCTTATTTTTGGATACATTGAAAGAATATTGAGGATATCTCTATATCTCATTTTTTCATGAAGTGTCCCATCGAATTCCAAACTTTTAGAAATAAAGAGAAAAAGATTCAAGATTCAGGTCCAAGATACAGAATGAAAAAAACTTATTATAATTTCAAATGTTTTCTATTATTTCTTCTATTTTCCCCCATTACACTTATAGGTATTTTTTTTCTTCAAGTTCTCACCATGATTTCTCTTACCTTAATCCAGTCTTAGAAATACCAGTTTATTTAATATTAATAGTTTATTCAGACAAGAGACTCAAAAGATGATGTTAGAACTGTGCAAGACAATTGATGAGCTTGGATAAGATACTACACTGAAATATTTGAAGCAGGAGTGAATATGTGTGTGTCTATGTTTGTTGTGTATTTGAATTACTTAACCACTGGAAGGGACTCGCAGATAAGGTTCAAAATGTTGTATATAATGCTTACCATATACTTTTATCTTGGTTAGAGAATTTTACATCATATTAGAAGCTGATGAGAAATGGACCTGAGGTTGCCTAAGATTCATTGCATAGCCAGATCTTGTCTATTTGCAAGAATGATTTAAAGCCCACAAGTAACTAATTCCTCTGTAGTAGCATGTCTATAAATGTACATGCTGCAAATTCAATATATGGTTAAATGTGATTTTCAGGGCCAAAAGCAATAAATCTGTCATAACACTTCTTTTTGAGACTCATGATGCCACACTGATGAATCTGTGATAAACAAGATTTGGAAACGTAAAACCATATTGGGTTTCTGTGGGCAGTTATATGCGTTGAACATAAGGTAGCTTTGAGCTGTACTCCAAGTAGAAAGGCAGGCACCTTATTTGCTCTGAGAGCTCTACACAATTGTAGAGCTGCTTCTTCATATTCATGACTTTCTTGATCTTTTTTCATTTGGGGGAGTTACTGAGTGCTTTCGTTTTTAGCTCTGGCAAGACAAGCAACGATGCCTGAGAAGGTGACTGCCCCATCATTTTGAGTCCCTTACTACTGACTAGCAGGGCACCCTACCAGCCCACAGTGAACATGTAGCATGAACAAGATATTAGCCTATGTTATTTTAAACCACTGACATTTGAGAATTATTGGATTCTGTATCACACCTAGTGTCTTCTAAACTGATGGTTTTATCATTAACATGAGGGTGAATGGATAAACAAGTAGATAAAAAGCAAAAAAACAAGTAAACAGTAGTCTCCAACAGTGGTTTTCATACCTGAATGTGCGTCAAAATCACCTGGAGGGTTGGTCGAAACATGGCTGGCTGGCTTTCACTCCCAGAATTTCTGATTCAGCAGGTTTGGGTTGATGCCCAAGAATTTGCATTTCTAACACACTTCCAGGCAATGTTACTGCTGCTGAGATGGAAACCACACTTTGAAGATCACTGGTCTAAAATACCTTTCAAAAGAATATTAATGATAGTGAGAATGTTATATTTTATCATGCAAAAAAAAAATACTACAATGATTCAAGCAGGCTGATTCTCTAGCACCACTGATGATATAATTTAATGGAATTAGTCAATTTCATTAAATTTCAATTAGTCAATTTACTAAATTCATTAAATTATATCATCGATGGTACCAGAGAACCAGCCTGCTTGAATAATTCAAAGTTTCCCCTCTCCCCTACAACTCTTATCATCCCCAACTTCAGGCCGAACTTGTGGAGGGGAAGCTAGGGTAGGAGTATGTCATCTCCCCATCAGCAATCTGCTTTTTGGTGCCAGCTTCTCGCAAGTTAGATGGGGTGGAAGTGGGGTGCTTCTTCTTGTGACTGCTGGAGTTTCAAAGGGGCCCTTCTCATTTGCTTGTGACTGTTATTATGTGAGTATTTGTATATCTGTGTTGACAAACTTCCTGATCAATATGGTTATTTATAAACAATTATGTTTTGAGTGTTGGTGGAAGTCCCCTCGGTGGTGATTATTGATGGGGAATTTAATTCTAAGCCATACGGTTGGTATTTCTGGCCTCTTGCAGGACTCAGGGCATTGTCAGGACCAATTCACTGCTCTTCATTCATGCTTCTCTTTGTGCCACTCTGTGTCTGTCCCCACTACACCTGCAGGAACAGTTTTCATAGGCTCTGTGCTTTCTCATCTGATACCAGGTTATTTATTCTCTTTGATACTTTCTTAGGCTCCAAGTGAAGATATGATCCTTATCTTCCCCTTAAGTAACAGTAGTACTTAAATTTTGGAAAGAATCTTACAAAATAATTTTGGAAAATGTAGCAATTTTGTCCTTTTGAGGGTGCTGCTCCTGGGAGCCAATCCATGGAGCTTCAAGCCTTCTGAAAGATTCAGAAAATAACAGTCCACTAACTGCTAAGTTTAAATTTAGCAAACGTTCAGTGGACATCTGTCAGCATAGAGGTTCATCACTCTGGCCTGGGACAGGGAGGGTTGGAGGATAAAAAAGTAACGCTCCAATACAAAACTTCTATGCCTGCAAGATATTCTTCCTTGTTTTGTCCCCTTCTCTCAGTGTCTTTCTTTTGACTTTTCCCAAGGTCCCTTCTTTTGTGTCTGCCGTGGATTGAGAGTCATTTGCCAAGAATCAGACATACTTTGAACATGGCCCTGGATAATTTGATAATTCTATTTCGAATGGGCTGATTTTCTCTAGGATGATTCCTATCATATTTTGTAAACTCCCAGTAAAAGAATGGATCTTAGTACTTCACACTATGATGTTTATAATTGTTCATTGCATAGTAAATATGGTATTTTTAATCAGTGAGAAAAAAATTATTTCATAGCTGGTCCTGAGATAATTACTTAACACTTTGAAGAAAAAATATATATTGAGCTAATATTTATTGTTTATTAGGCTTGTGTTAAACCCGATACTTTCAATATCTCACTTATTTCTCACAGTAATCTGAAGAGGTGAGTCATATAATCATCTCCACTTTGCAGATGAGAAATCCGAGATTTGTAGGGGCTAAGAACATCATCAAATTCCTGAGTTCTGTCTGACTGCTGATCCAGAGTTCTTAACCAGGTGGTTATCAACCCAAATGAATTCTAGATAAATTTTTAGGCGTCGACAAATGAAACACTAATAAACACATGCAATTATATGTGAATGTAATTAAAGTATTTAGATACACATAAAAAAATCAAATTGATGTCTAAAAATTAAATATTAACAAAAACGAAAATACCCCTCTATTTCTGTTTTGGGCTAGATCTGATTCCTTCTGAATACAGATTGCAAAAACAAACAAACAAACAAACAAACAAAAAAAGCTACACAAGCATACAAACACAAAATAATTTATTACTCTTTTAATTCCAGCTTTGTGGTGAGCATCTGTGGGGCTTATTAAAACCTCAACATGCAGTCTTTGAAATACAGCTTAGGGCAGTGTAGTAAGGAATCTCTCTGTGATGGCTTGGAGAACCAATAGAGTCAGAAGACTATTTTTGACGTGGAAAAATAAAATATTATAATAATATATGAGAAGCAAGCCAAAGTCAGTATGTAAGCAATTATAAAAATTCTAAAAACTCTTTGTGTATTTTATATACTATATATCCAAGTCTTGAAAGTATTTAGGTGCTGTATTTTTTTTTTCTGGACTTTTGTGATTATAAAGTATTTTTTTATATTACCCTATTTTTTAAACATCTTCTACATTTCATTAATAATAATCTCATTATCAGGGAGAAAAGTACTTCTAAAAACATTCTACTATATTTGCTCCCCAATATCTTATTTAACTGTTTCTGAGGGATCTTGAAAGTTAATGTGGATGAGACTGGCAATTATGGCACTGTAGGAGAAAAAATATGAGAAATATGAACCATCCACTGCTTACTTGCTATGCCACTGTTTTTCTAACACCAGATCTCTGGGTGTCCTACAGTTCAGTCAAATTCTGGAACTAATTACCTGGAGTTAGTGCAGACCATACAGGTTAAAGGTTTAGCTCCACAAGACTGCCCCCATTTCAGATGCCAGATTTCAGTAGGGAACACAGGCAACCCACACTTCTGTCTGACTTGGCTACAAATTTTGGAGTTTCCACACCTCTATTCAGGTTCAATAATTCACTAAAACCTTTCATATAACTAAGGAAAGCATTATGCTTATGATTACATTTTTATTATCAGGGATACAATGCAGGGAAAGCCAGATGAAAGAGGTGCACAGGTCAAGGTACTGGGGAAAGGGGGTTGGCACATGGAGCTTCCAGGCCCTCTCTGGGTGCAGCACCCATTCAACTTGCTGGTAAGTTGATGTGTTCCCAAACTGGGAAGCTTCTCAAATCTCATTCAGGAGTTTTGTTGAGCAACAATAACCATTGGTTATTGGTGATTAAAGTCAATTTCCAGACTTTCTCCCCTCCTCAGAGATCAACAGGGGAGTGGGGCTGAAAGTGGTGTTTTTTTCTGGCAACCAGCCTCTATCCTGAAGCTGTCTAGAGACCTTGCTAAGAGTTGCCTCATTCGCGTAACAAAATCACTCAGAAAAATCCAAACTTTTCTGAAGTTCTGTGCTAGAAATCAAGGCAAAGACCAAATACATAGTACATTTTTTATTATTATTATACCACAGTCACCATTAAAATCTGTTCAGTATTTGGTGAAAGATAAATTTTTAGTCATTTCTAGAGAGAAAACAACAAAGATCTTAGTAAGTGAAAAAAGGAATTTCAAAACATTCTCTGTTACTTGGAAGTCAATCAATAAAATGTATTTCAATCTCAAATGTAAACATTTGTAAAGCTGTCCTTCCTAAATGCTAATCTACTAGTCAATCATCATGAAATCTTCAGCACAGCAAGCACAATTTGTTATGGATACCATGGAAAATCATTTTTCTCTTATTAAGACGTGTACCATTTCACCAACTAACTAACAGTTACTAGACCATTATGGGTTACTACAATCATTGAATTCCTTCTTTTTGGTCTCTGTGAACCAAAAATGTCCAGTGAAATAGTCTGGTCCTCACTGTGACTGGGAGTTTCTATAATAATTTTTGTGTCTTTGTCATTTTGGCCTATCTTCGCCTAGAAAAATTCTTTAAACTCATTCAATGAGTTGATGCTTAAATACTTAGATTTTGTTTGCATAATTATGAGAGGGAGTAGTTGAAATGCTGCCATCACTGACTGTGCCTAGTAAACTCTAAGATTTTATATAATATTCTTGGGATCACAACCTAATTGTGATCAACGTGGACATGGTCATGTGGGAATATACATTTTGGGCATTCCCTATAGGTTTGCAGAACTATATAAAATTGTGGGGAGTTACTTGCTATATATTTCAGAAGGCAATTTTTAGGGACATTTTACTATGCAACAAGCTTTATGCATAAAGCTCTTCAATGCTTTACAATTTAGGTGGAGAACCAAGACTTACAAACAAATAATGCTAAATAATAATATAGAATCCATAAAAATATAAGATAATAATAAAAGACATTGATGAGTTGGTATCTGATTAACTTCCAAATCAAAACAAAGAAATCGCAGGAGTTTAGAAGAAGAAAATTACATTCAGTGTGACTCTGTTTTCACACTCAGAATCTCAATTTAAATAAAGGAACAGAAAACACTATCACTGATTCGAGATTCAATCTAAAAAGTTGTGGGAGAAGTCATATCTCTAGGAATTATTTCCAAATTTGCAACACCCAAATGTATTTGTCTCATCACCACCACCACAATTTCCTGCAAAAGATATTTACAAACCATTCATAATTCTAGCTTCAAAGGGTAACTATTTGCAACTAAATTAAAGCCAATTTAAGCATTTGCCGTGTATAACTCAGAGCATTATATTTCATGATTTACTTGTTGACACCTTGAAGAAATCAAATTAATATTTGGGTTGATGTTTCAAAATTTTTTATGTATTTTTACTATTCTCTGTTTAAAAAAAAAGATGGGAATTTAAGGGTTATCAAAGCCTGACAATATATTTTCACTAAGAAAATACACTTGGAAAGGAAAATTACTTTATCCATGCAGTCTAGACGACATTTTCCATATTTCTACACAAGGTAGGATAAAACTACATTTAGCCAACAAGAGTTGGATCCTCGGGGATCCGACAGCACTAATTGTAAAGAAGTAATGATTTCAAATAGCTAGTTCATTAGCATACATGTAGGCAATTTACCTCGCTCTTTGAAATAAGAAATAGGACCTTGAGAACTGACATATACAAATTAAAGACATACTCCAGGCAAAGTAATTTATCTTACTTTTAATGATACATTATTAAATGACTTCTGTGATTGCTCTGGGGATAATTTCCAGTGCCAAGCCAGGGTACCTCTGTCTTGCCCTTTTTGATATACTCATTTTAAGAAGATAGATTCCAAAAGGCTAAGATATTCTTTGAGAAGCTAACATTGAATATGGATAAATACAACAAAGGGCTGGAAAAGAACCGGGCAATAAAATTGTGAAAAATAAACGTGACTGTGGGATGAGTAAGAGCAATCAAGAGATTTTGAGGGTAGAAAATTTAAAAATAATTGTTGTGAAAAAGAAAAAGTAATTAAAAATACCATATCAGTGGATGCTGCAAAAGATTTTCTGCTTGACCACACTTTAGTGGGCTCTGAACTTTATCCTAGGCCCATATGTACACTTCCTTGTAAAATCCAGTTTTAACAAGGAATCCTGCTAAGTCAGTTTAGCAAGAACCTCCTATTCTCAATATCTGATCCCCAATATCTCAGGTTGCTGATCAGGTTTCTCATCCTCCACCATTCCCCAGGTGATGTCTAATCACCCTGGCCTGTCTTCAACAAGAACCTTGGTAGATTGGTTTAGCCAGAGTCTGCTTTACCTCTGATGTTTCTTCTTAGCAATTTTCCATCCACTGGCCCCAGACTGCTCTTTGGCTGTAAATTTCCACTTGTTTATGCTGCATTCAGAGTTCAGCCCCATCTATTTCTCCCACTGCAAAAAATTGCCTTGGTCCCTATGCCTATCTTGATGGTCATGAATAAAAGTCCTCTTTGTTACGCTTACTTGAATAATTTTTTCACTATGCAGATATGTAAGATGTATCTCACTGGATACTAAAGTAACTGGTTAATGACATTTCAGGGTCACAGAGACATCCTTGTATTCACAAATTAATTGGTTTGGGTGGATATTTTGGTATTGGTATTAGTCATAGTAAGCTATGCTTTGTAGCAGTGACAAAATCCCTGAAATCTGTATTTTGCACAATATTCTAATTTCAAGGATTGTTGAATGTATTTAGGTGGCTGTATCTGGAACCTTTTACTTAACACTAACTCAAGGAGCCAGGATCTTTTCACCAGCTACATGGACAAGAAAGAAAGAGAATGGAGAATTCCCACCTACCTGTTCTTAACTGCCACAGGCTGCAAATAACAAATCACTTCCACTGATTTTTATACTCACAAGAACCGAATCACATGGCTCAAATCTAACCATCAGGGATACTGAGAATGGTAGTTTTCCTGTGTTCTACAGGGAAAGAAAATGATCTGGTGAAGGCATGGCATAGTCTCTACCACTTAACTCTGTGGCACATATGAACAGTAAAATGAGTTATCAAAGGCTTTTAAAATATATGTATTTGATTTTAATTAGATCCCATTTGTCAATTTTGGCTTTTGTTGCCATTGCTTTTGGTGTTTTAGACATGAAGTCCTTGCCCATGCCTATGTCCTAAATGGTATTCCCTAGGTTTTCTTCTAGGGTTTTTATGGTTTTAGCAAATCAGAACCACAATGAGATACCATCTCACACCAGTTAGAATGGCAATCATTAAAAAATCAGGAAACAACAAG
This sequence comes from Theropithecus gelada, assembly GCF_003255815.1. NCBI lineage: Eukaryota > Metazoa > Chordata > Mammalia > Primates > Cercopithecidae > Theropithecus > Theropithecus gelada. The sequence continues at coordinate 97,535,540 of NC_037681.1, forward strand.
TGCTGGAGAGGATGTGGAGAAATTGGAACACTTTTACACTGTTGGTGGGACTGTAAACTAGTTCAACCATTGTGGAAAACAGTGTGGCGATTCCTCAAGGATCTAGAACTAGAAATACCATTTGACCCAGCCATCCCATTACTGGGGATATACCCAAAGGATTTTAAGTCATGCTGCTATAAAGACACATGCACACGGATGTTTATTGCAGCACTATTCACAATAGCAAAGATTTGGAATCAACCCAAATGTCCATCAGTGACAGACTGGATTAAGAAAATGTGGCACATATACACCATGGAACACTATGCAGCCATAAAAAAGGATGAGTTCGTGTCCTTTGTAGGGACATGGATGCAGCTGGAAACCATCATTCTCAGTAAACTATCGCAAGAACAGAAAACCAAATACCGCATGTTCTCACTCATAGGTGGGAACTGAACAATGAGATCACTTGGACACAGGAAGGGGAGCAGTACACACCGAGTCCTATTGCGGGGAGGAGGTGGGGGGAGGAATAGCATTAGGAGATATATCTAATGTAAATTATGAGTTAATAGGTGCAGCACACCAACATGGCACATGTATATATATGTAACAAACGTGCACGTTGTGCACATGTACCCTAGGACTTAAAGTATAATAAAACAAAATATGTATTTGAAAAGGAAAACTATGTCACCCAAGCAGCAGCTAGTCAACACTTCCCACATTTCTATACAGAGAATAAGATAAAGCTCTGTGTGTGTGTGTGTGTGTGTGTGTGTGTATTTTTATACATTTAGTTGATAAAGCTTTACAAATTTGTAAAAGAGGGCTTCCATGGGCCACGCATACGTTCATTCATTTGTTCTACTTATTAGGAGAAAGAAGACATGAATTATAAGTTGTGACACGTGAGAATAAAGGGGGAAGCAGGTGAAAATCATTCTTCTGGAAGGAGAAAAATATTGTGTGAAAGACCATTAAAACAAATGGCCGTTATCAAGTGTTCTTTTCATAGAATTGATATTAAATGTTTGTCAGATAATTTTTGTGCCCAAAGAGGGGACCAGAATTCTTAGAACATGCCAGCAATGCTTATTCTGTGTGGGTGTTTTTGTTTGTTTGTGCTTTGGTTTGGATGTTGAGTTTAATGACACCTCACATGCACTGAGAGGATATAAAAAGGTTGCTTATTAACATGAAGAATCTTTCTGTGGAGAATAGGGCAGGCTCCCAAGCTGGTCTGACAATGGTCTTGAGAGAGCAGGGAAAAAGGCCTGGGATTTATGGTGCTTACAAGCTGGGCCCAGAGGGTAGGTTCCTATGTACAGCCTGAGGCTTGTGTGATTTGAACTTCCCATTGACACCAAAAAAGACAGCACTTAGGCTTTCCTATCAATTTACCTAGATGTTGGGCAGAAGGGGAGGCGCGAAGAGTGCAGCATGAAAGATGTCATGATGTCAAACATCAAAGTGGAGTCAGAGTTTATGACAATTTTTCTCGATCTGATCCAGTTTATTTCGGTCTCATTATATCAACAACACAGTTAATCCTATTTTTCAAAGAAATTTATGTGCGTATGGGGTACTGTGAATATTAATAAGAAATTGGACAATTTAACTTTCAAGGTCTAAGAAGATTCTTTACACAAGCTTTGAGATTTGTTACACACATAGATATTTAATATCAGAAAAGTAAAAATCATGCACTACTCAAATAATCATTCTCTTACTGTCAGGCAGAGTCCTTGACCGTCCTTGGTGTAAGAAATCTCCGTGGAATAAAAGTTGGAATGTATGCTGAAGTTAAAAAACTAAAACATGCTATTCAAAAACAGTATCCTCACAGTAATTTTATTTCTTTTCCTTTTATTTATTTGTTTATTTTTTGAGACCGAGTTTTGCTCTGTTGCCCAGGCTGGAGTGCAGTGGCGTGATCTGTGCTCACTGCAACCACTGCCTCCTGGGTTCAAGCAATTCTCCTGCCTCAACCTCCCAAGCAGCAAGCATGCACCACTATGCCCAGCTAATTTGTGCATTCTTAGTAGACACCGGGTTTCAGCATGTTGGCTGGAACTCCTGCTCTTGAACCCCTGACCTCAGGTGATCCACCCACTTTGGCCTTCCAAAGTGTTGGGATTACAGGCCTGAGCCACTGCCCCCAGCCCTGACAGTAATTTTAAACATGAAAAATATAACATAGGTTTGTTCTGTTCTTTTCTTTTCTTTTTTTTCTTTTTTTGAGATGGAGTTTTGTTCTTGTTGCCCGAGCTGGGGTGTAATGGTGCGATCTCAGCTCACTGCAACCTACGCTTCCCGGGTTCACACGATCCTCCTGCCTCAACCACCAGAGTAGCTGGGATTACAGGCATGTGCCACCACACCCAGCTAATTTTGTATTTTTAGTAGAGATGGGGTTTCACCATGTTGGTCAGGCTGGTGTCGAACTTCCGGCCTCAGGTAATCCACCTGCCTCAGCCTCCCAAAGTGCCGGGATTACAGGCATGAGCCACCGTGCCCAGCCTCATTTTCTATTTTAAAAATTTCGTTATAAGAACACAATATGAGGCTATGAGTAGACGCTCTTAGATTTCTAAGTGTACAATACAGTACTGTTATATGTAGGTACAATATAGCAAACTTCTAAAAATTATTCATCTTGCATAGGTGAAATTTTATACCTGTTGATTAGCAATTTTCCATTCTCCCTTCCCTGAGCCCCTGGAAACCACAATTTTATTATTTTTATTGGTCTCCTAATGTATGTCAGGCTCCAGAGTCTTGGCAAGTTGCAAAGTCCTTAAGTAGTTGATAGGCAATTTAAAACAAGTACAGCATAAGCTCTCCAGTCATTCAATGTTTAATTTAGGGACTGGAACATTTGAGAAATAATATGTATTTCATTTTACCTCTCCTGTCTGCCATACCTGCATAACGCATTAGAAATTGGCAGAAAATTGATAAGGAGAAAATGAACTCCAGGATGTGCTTTTCATCTCAAGTACTAAAAGTCATCACAGTTTGGGGCTCAGGGGATATGTGTTATCTCCCACAGAATGGAAAAAATGTTCAGAATCTTCAGATCTTATAGTTGGAATGAATCAGCTAGGCACTGTGGCATGCACCTGTAGTCCCAGCTACTGGGGAGGCTGAGGCAGGAAGATCGCTTGAGCTCAGGAGTTCAAGGCTGTAGTATGCTATAATCAGGCCTACAAATATCACTGTATTCCAGCCTGGGCCACATAGTGAGACTCTGTCTCCAAAAAGGAAAAAAAAAAAAAAAAAAAAAAGGAATCAAAGTGTGTCATTTTGTTCAAAATTCTAACTAACATAAACCACTTTGTACATTATCCCTGCAGTTGGTCATCAGATATCCAACATTAATATTTCTAGTAACAGGTTTTCACTACTTGCAAGACAGGTCACTTGGTTACTTGTCAAAGTAGAAAAATTTTCTCTTTCCTTAGCTTCAGTGGAATCTATCATTCTTATTATCAAGCTATTTCTCTGGATAATCTTTCTGATTCTTCTTTGATGGTACTGTAAACCCAAAAAATTAGTAACAGGTCTCACTTAATTTAGAAAGTTTATTTTGCCAAGGTTAACACAGCCTCAGGAAGTGCTGGCGACACGTGCCCAAGGTGTTTGGGGCACAGCTTGGTTTTATACATTTTAGAGAGACATGAGACATTAATCAATATATGTAACAAGTACATTGATTCTTTCCAGAAAGGCGGGGACAACTTAAAGCAGGGAGGGGCTTCCAGGTCACAGGTAGGTAAGAGACAAATGGTTGCATTCTTTTGAGATTCGTTTGATATTGTGAATCAGAATATGCATCTATCTCAGTGAGCAGAAGGATGAGTTTGAATAGAATAGAAGGCAGGTTTGCTCTGAACAGTTTCCAGCTTGAATTTTCCTTTTAGTTTAGTGATTTTGAGGGCCCAAGATATTTTCCTTTCACAGTACTTTTACTGTTATTCAGGGTTATGATATGGTCCTCCTTCCCTTCTGAATCTACACACCCTCCATAATTCATTTCTCTGATTCTTAGGATTCAGCTTCAAATTCTAACATATACAGAACCATCATTTTTTTTCTGAGTTTCAGATCTACTTATCTCTCTGGCCACTGAATGGTATCACTTGAAAGTTTTTAAGCCTTTAAAACTCAATACGTCAAAAAAAATTGTTATGTTACCACATGCAAGGTTGTCCCCGTCTGTGGCTGCTTTCTCAGAGAATAATATCAACAGGTCAAGGCAGATATATGGGCGCTTTCCTTAGTAACTCCTGCCCATTTTCTCAATCATTGCCTGCTTCCAATAGCCAAGACCTACCATTTCTCCTTTCTAAATAACTCTCACATGAAGTGTTAAGAAGCCGTAGTCCATAGGTGCTAAGAGTTCTTCTATCTTGAGGAGACTTCCTGGCTTTGAATCATGGTTCTATCACTTACTACCTTAATCTCTCCTTGGTTGAAACCTCATTGTAAAATGGGGCCCACGAAGCACATTTAATTTAAAAGGGTTTTTGTGGGTTATTAAAATCAAATTCTTGGAACAGTGCATGGTAGATGATAAGCACTTTATGAATCTTAATTATCCTTTTAATTTTTTTCTTCTGTCAATTCCCATTGGAATCATTCTAGATAATATCTTCATCCTTTCTCAAGTGCTATCTTACAATAACTTCTCTAAAAGTTACTGGTATTCAAAGTTCTTATCTGGTTCCTTCCATCCAGACCTCATACAAAAGTCAAAATAGGTTTATTGTATTAGTAAGAACCACTCTGACCCCACCCACCACCCCCGTGGTTGCTAGTAGTATAAATTCTAGACTCCTAAAGTTCAAGTCCCAGTTCCTTAATATAGTTGCCCCCGCATTGTATTATCTATCCTCTAATTACCTTTTCCACTTCATTATGGACCACCTCTTCCCTTGCTTACTGTATTCCAGTTCTTTGAATCATTCATGTTCTTTCTTATCTCTGGGTTGACTATTGCCCTTCCTGGAATACTCTTTCCACCCTATCAAGCCTCCATGCTAGTACTTCCACTCTTTTCAATTATGCTACTCTAGTATGTTTCAGTTTTACCCAGTTCTTCCTTATTGTAGCATCTTTGGTATGCAGAATAATTGATCATTTTCTAGTCTGTAAAATATCCCAGGAGATACTGTTATCTCTAATAGGACAAAAATGAGTGGCTGGTACAGGGTAATACTTAATAAACACTAGCTTAATGAATGAATACATTTTAACTAAAAGCTGCCAGCCGTTTTTTTGTTTTTGTTTTTGTTTTTGTTTTTGTTTTTTTTTTTTTTTTTGCATTTGGAAAAGAGGAAAAGCATATCTCTTATTTTGTTTAAAATTTTCCAGTTTATTCACCAATTCTGTTATGACTTCCAACATCTGAATACCCTACTACTCAACAAACTCCGGGTAAATTTCACAGTGCTAACAAATTGTGTGTCCCAATCTTAGTCAAACCATTATAAAATACTGATAATTCTGATCCTCTGCTTATATAGGAATTGGTGTTCTGTGTGTTGTTTACATGACTTACTCTGGTCACAAGCTCTGAACACTTCCAGAAACTTGCATTGGTAAATGTTAGAACTTTACACGGACACTAAAAGATCCCATTTCTCTTTCTTAGGTGGCCTTTCATCAGACACACAATGTGTTCCTAAATGTATTTTGGGGAAAACTAACTCCACAGGTTCCCAATAGCATTCATTTAAATGAAGAATATGACACAATCAAATAAAATTGGGAAATACTGAATTAAAATAGCTTCTTTACTACAGAAATTCACAAAGCTTTGAATGTATTAATGAGTACTGAGAATATCTGAGCTGGTGGATAAAATATGAAGCTTTTCCCTTAGCTTGACTTGACCTTTGACCCCTTCTTGTGCAAAGTACGTTTTGGGACTAGTGCAAAACCAGCTTGTGAAATGCTTTTTCTAAGCAATAGATCTACTTGAAAACATTGACATTCTGTAGAAAACTTAGTTAATTTAAATCTTCTATGATCTTACTAAGAAATATTTTAATACCCCACGTGTCTAAAACAGAAAAGCAAACCATATAGTCTTTCCTCATAAACTCATTTAGAGTTCAGACCTACCCATAATTCCAGCTAATCTTTCCTTCAAGCATTCATTTGCTAGAGTAAACTGGCTATTTTTATTATGTACTTTTTCTTCTTAAAATCAGTTGGCTCACTCTCATAGATATCTTGCAGCTATTTGTTTGTGTGTGTGTTTATGCATTCTTGGCTGCTATAGACATAATTGTGTCTCCCTAAAACTCGAATGTTAAAGGTCCTCACTTCCAAAGTGACTGTATTTGGAGATAGGGTCTAGAAGGGGGCAGTTACAGTTAAATGAAGTCATAAGAGTGAAGAATTGATTTGAGGATTAATTTCCTTGTAAGTGGAGATACCAAAGAGATTGTACTCTCCCTCTACCTTATAAGGACACAGAGAAAGGGGAGCTGTCTGCAAACAAGGTAGAAAGCCGAAACCTCCTGGGAGCTTGATCTTGAACTTTACAGCCTCCAAACTGTAAAGAAAATATATTTCTAAATATATTCCTATTGTTTAAGATTATGGCATTTTGTTATGAAAGTCAGAGTAGACTAATATAACTACCTAATTAATCCTCACATCAGTTATCCTCAGTTGTATTTCCTCCTTTAACTAAAAACAAGTGAATATCACCCAGAAGGGTTATAGCCAAACTCAAGAATTTGGATGTTTTGATTCCAGGGATTTGTTATGACATAGTTCTTCCATTATTTTCAGTAGAACAGTTTTCTTAACTAGTACAAAATCTGAACTCATGTCTAACCTCGTTTTTATTCTTATGTCATTTTGAAAAGGAAACAATAATGAATAAAGTAAGTCTAAAATTTATTCTAACACTATAATCAATTTCCTGGTTTCTATAAGGAAATAACTATGACAGGATGAGCCAAGGTTCATGTTGGTCTGTCTTTCTTCCCTTCCGGCAAGCATTACTATTACCTGTCTGAGGGGCACCTCTGGCCCAGAAAGCAGATGAATGATTGACATCACCCAAGCCCAGTGACTTACCAGGAACTTGTTAACTCAGAAAATAAAGGCCCTCCACATTTTCATGCCCTTTTTGGTGATTTGTTTTGATTTTAAAATGCCTTACACTTTAGAAATGATGAGTCTAATCTCCAATGGAACAGGAATGTTGTCTATGGAGAGATCTACTTCTCATTCACGATATCAAATTTTCATCATTTTAATTATTCATTTTCATTTAATCCAGGTGTATTTGACATTTACTTTATTGTTAGAGAGATTAAAATATATTGTCTTTGATTAAAAAAATCCACATGCATCTCAGAAATAGGTGTACATTGTATCATTTGTAAATGTAGAAATTGTTATCTGCAAAGGTACATGCTTTTCTTGATGGCCAAAGAAAGAACATTCCTTAAATTAACATTTCCCAAATGAGTTCTGCAGAAAATTAGTTCTGCAGGATTTTTTTTAGATATTAAATTAAGGAAGGATATTGCAGTTTAATATGTTTAGAAAACTCCAAGTTAAACAAAGTTAAATGGGTTTCTTGACTGCAGTATATCTGATATTGTTTAAATGTTAAATTGCCTTGTGAGTTTCCAAAGGGAGCATATCATATGCAATATTTTCTGAATTTAATTTGATCATATAAACCTCTTTTGTTGTTGTTACTGCTGCTGATGTTTATTTTTCACTTCTTTGCTTTCACAGAGAGCATAGTCTGTTAGTGTTACACAGCATGTTTTAGAAAATGCTCTTTATGTAAAGGTACGAGTCTTTCATATTGCATGAACATATAAAACTACTACCTGTTTTAAATTAATTCTTATTTTAAAGATTAATTTAACATTAAATTCTAAGTAAACATTAAATGCAAATTTTGAGTCTTCATACAGAGTCATCAACCTAAACAGATAGAAGTATCTACACCTATGGCAGTGGTTCTTAAAGTGTAGTCCACACACAGCAGCCTCAGCATCACCTGGGGACTTAGAAAGACATTCTCAGACCCCATATCAGACCTGAATCAGTCATGCTGGGGTTAGGTCCGCCAATCAGTGAGTAGAGGTACAATAAGATGTGAAGTTAAACCGCAGTTACACCTAAACATATACCGATCAGGCCTCGTTCTAAGCTATTTCTTTATTTCATTTTAGAATCAGTAAAGCAAACTCAGCATTACAAAGAATATTTATGAAAAAAAGTTAATCAGAATGTTTGGATAATTGATTGTTCCAATCTGTATTCTGTCACATTCACAATTGCTTTTAGGCATGGTTTTAATGCCCTTGCTCTATAAATACTCCATGAGACTCCTCAACTTTGAAATTACAACCTGCATAGCCTTCAGAAGTTCAATAAACACTATAGTGTAAAATCAAATTACTAATTAGAATAGTCTTCAAATAAAGCATAACTTTCTTTAAGAGGGCTCTTTAACACTTCAACGTAAAAACTAAGTAGAATCAACATAATTCCTGACTTCTAGAAGAAAGTGAAAAAATCTTTATATTAGCTAGGGTCACAATTCACAGTTACACTCTTCTACGTTAAGGAAGAAGGATTCTGGGGCAATCAGTTTGCATAGCAAAGCACAAAAATTAACAAAAAAAGGGATGAAAGTGACCTCCATAGACAAGTTTGTTCCCTATCATTTATAGGCCCAGAAGATAATTTATCCTGAGTGTTGTCTAACAGAAGTTTTTCATCCTCCTTGGTTACACCAGGGTTGCGGGAAAAATAATTGACTTTTGGGCTTAAGTGATGAATAATCCTATTTTCTTCTTAAGCCTTTTGTTGAAATACCACTACACACACACACACACACACACACACACACACACACACACACTGTTTTATCTGAAAACTTGCTTGACCCTTCAGACAATATCAAACCTGAATTTTTCAGCTGAGGACTCTTCCAAGCCTACTAAAGTAATTTGGTTTGAGTTTTTGTTTGTTTGCTTGTTTTAATCATAGATTTCTGGAGCTCAGTGTAAACTTTTTCCGGCATATGTAAATTACATTTTAAATAAGTTCTTTGAAAATTTTCATATAAATAGGACACAACATTTTTTATAATGCTATCTGTTTTGCTAGTAGTTCACTTATTTCATATTAACCTTGAGGCAACTGTTGGCCAAATATGGCAGTTTTAAATAACATGAAGATTCTTATCTATTTATGACTTTTTTGGTTATAAGAAACAGAACTAAAACTGAAGCTGACATCAGCCAAATTTGATCGAGATTTTTCATATGTGACCTCTCATAAATCAACTCTGGAAGGGGTGGTGTGGTGGATATGGTATATGGGGGACACTGGATACATAGAGAAGATGAGAAGGATTAAGAGAATCCTTGTAATTTGGAAAGACCCCCACCAAAAAAATCCTTGTAATTTGGGAAGACATATTCCAAATGTATTGAATAGTTTCTGAAAACAAAATCATAATGCCAAAGAATTATCTTTAATTTTTAAACTTATGGTAAATTGATTCAACTTGAATGGTTAAGAAAATACATGTAACCCAGAATATAATATTAAGAGGAAAGATACCAGAATTCAACAGCAATAGCCATGTGTTCCAACATGAAAAAAACTTCCCTCGATTGAGTTTTCCTTTAATGTGACATACTATTTGTATCATTTGGGATATAATTTAACTTCAAGCCTTATTTAAAGTGGTAGTAAAACAGAACTTCTCTGAGGGAGAAAAAACAAAACATGTTCAGTAGTACTCTGTGCTAGTTTGCTGTGATGTGATGGTATTTACAAGGCTCTTTCATTATTAATTCAGCAGAATTTGGAATTAAATGTATGGCAGCTATTAACTTGGATCTGGAACACTCAGCAGGGCCACTATAAGTGAGAAGGCCTTAAAATATGAAACTCATCCAAATAAAGGGTGACATAAATTTTGTAGCATAATTTAGTTTTAAAAATAAAACTAACCAAATTACACCAGTGGACGCATTAGGAGAATGTCCACAGTTAGAGAATTGCTAAGATGTAGCATTATAACACGAAATAATTTATGATAAAATGTCTCAACTGATGTGCATGCAGTGATCTCCTTTGTTAAAAAATGGGGATGCTATCCATCTTCCTCCTAGATAGTAACCAATTTCCACATAGTTCTTTCACTTCTATAAGATCTGACAACCTATAACCCTTCCATGGATACTTACTTTTTCTCATATTGTTATATAATTTTATTAGAGTAAGGTCACATATCTCTGAAAATAATTGTGAAATGTATTGGGGCATGTATTAGTCCATTCTCATGCTGCTAATAAAGGCATACCTAAGACTGTGTAATTTATAAAGAAAAGAATTTTAATTGACTCACAGTTCAGCATGGCTGGGGAGGCCTCAGGAAACTTACAGTCATGGCAGAAAGGGAAGAAAACATGTCCTTCTTCACATGGCTGGAGCAAGGAGAAGTATGAGAACCAAGCTAAGGGGGAAGCCCCTTATACAACCATCAGACCTTGTAAGAACTTACTCACTATCACCAGAACAGCACAGGAGTAACCACCCCCATGATTCAGTTACTTCCCACTGGGTCCCTCCCACAACATGTGGGGATTATGGGAACTATAATTAAAGATGAGATTTGGCTGGGAACACAGACAAACCATATTAGGCATAAACCACATCTCATATTCCTTTTCTACACTTCATAGGGCCTTCCTATCTGACCATGGAACGCACAGAAAACACTTGATAGATACCAACTGATTCTTATTGAGGTACCCTGATATAGATTAGAAGCACTCCACAATATACAGATAAAGCACTCAGCATTAGGTGGGCTGTGGTATACCAACCACAAAATAATATGTTTATTTTTCAATATTTTTTTCTTTTATTGATAAAAACTACACAAAAGCTAATTGATAATTAATTTAAAAAGCAATGTTACACATTATCTTGTGTTTAGAAATGCATCAGCTTGGCAGTTTCATTCATCGAGCCCATGGTCATGGCTCTCTTATAGCCTTAGTCCATGTGAGAATGATTCTGCTTGTCTTCTCATTCAACGATCTTCATGGCTCTCTCAGACATCCCACACGGTGAGGGCTGCCAATGGGACCAAACAAAACTCCTTCTATCATGTCCCGTATATGGCATTTGTCATGAAGGATCATTCACCCAGACTTGTTGGGTTTTCCAGTAGTTTTGTCAAACTTTGTGGTCGACTTTCTCTGTGGTCCGTGGTAAAGCACATTTTCTTTTGGTACAACATAAGCTTTAATGCTCATGTTTTGTATTAGAAACTTGATCAGGAAAGAAAAAATAATAAAATAAACAAAACAAGAACAGACAGCATTTTTAAAGAAGAAATAAATGAAAGCAATTTAAATAAAATCTGTGAGAGTTACACACACCTAAAGAGGAAAACTGTTGTTTCCCTAGCTTCCCACCCACCCCTGTTTATTTGCTCCCCTGTGGTTCTCCAGCCCAGGAACCATGCAGTGTAGAAAAATCAAATATACAAACAAACCTATATGTAGCTAGGGTGAAATCTATTTTTTATAAGAACTTGACACTCTTATTATTTACATCCGGGAGCATTTTTGTTTGTTCGTTTTATGTTTTAAAGCAAAGAAAGTTCTGCAGTCCTCCCGGTAATGCTGCAGGTGCATTCGCTGCCTTCTTGAAGCAGTTTTGTTTGTTTTTTCTTTTTCTTTTCTCTATGCCATAAATGTTTCAACAGGAATGGTGAGCTTGCTCGATTGCACAATTGTGTACACCCATTCTCCTTTAAGATGAAGGCCCTCCCTCCCCCCATGGAGCTCCCCAGTGAGGAGTTGGCTTCAGCGTTAGTTTGCAATTCTCTCAAGGTAGATGGTTGGTGCCGCCGACCTGGCGATGGTCGCGATGAAGCTGTGGTCTCGCCCCAGCTCCAGGCCGGGGCTTTCGTCCAGCTCTGGAGACACTGTCTCATAGCCCTTGGTGACATGGAGTGGCTGGTGGGCCTGGCAGTACCCCATCACAGGTTGGTCATAGCTGTAATATGGCAAGGGCTTCACGTGGTGTGGTATCTAGATATGAGAAATAGAAAGATTGGTTGATTATAAAGTTGCTTTGGAAAGATAGGACAACACTCATCAGATTGTATTTTTGTTCTCTTTCATGCTGTTTCAAGTCATCAGCTACAGATTCAATTACAAATAAACATTAACAAAATCATGATTACTATTTAACTCAATATTGTTTTGTCAGCATATTGTGCGTATATACTTTGTACATAAAACAATATCTTGCAACTTTTCATTGCTCTAGCTAGCTAGCTAGCCATTGCAATAACAGAAAGTTAGAAACAACCTAAATGCACAAGGAATTTTAAAATTGATTGTGTAGATCCTATATTTGAATGTAGATCTTAACAATATAGGGGAGGATCTATCTGTTGTAATATGGCAAGATATGGTACTAAGTGGAAAAAAAATTAAGGTGCAAAAGAATGTATGGCATGATCTATTTTGTGTAAATAAATATATTTACACTTTTACATATATATAAACATATATATAACTTTTTATTTGATATCTATACACAAGTGAAATCTTTACTATCATATGTAACTTTTATTTAGTTTTAAAAAATAATCACAATTTCCCATATATTAATTCTAACACTTTGTCACATATCAACACTGGACCAAAGAACTCTGGAATCATGGGAGAAGGCACATCTTTATGTTCATAATATGTAATGTCATTATTGGTTTTCAAGGTAACAAGCCAAATGTATGTCTAATGTTAGCATAATAGACTTGAGTAATGGTCTACAGAAATTCCTTTAATATAAAAAGCAGAAAATATTAGTTATAATAATTTTGAAGTTTGGTGGAGCTTTTTATTAAACCACACATTTCTGATAAAGATAAATGTATTCTAAATTTAGAAAAAAGCAAATGAGGCTTGCTTACTTCTTGCTCTCATGTTAGAATATTTCTCTTACTTGTGAGATACAATTTGACACTCTTGAACAATCCACAGATGAGAAAAGTGCAAAGGCTCCATTGCCCTGTAAGGTTAGATATTGTGGCAGTTTTTAAACTATTGACTCTCAGCTCCAACTTCCCTTCTGTGGTTGCTTTTAGGATGCTGAGGTTGGGACTTTGAAAACCATGTATCTGTTTTACTAGTGGTTTCCTGTTAGGCTTTGCCAATGGAGGGAGATGGCAAGGCTTGGCAGGGAGAGGGAATTGCTCCCATTGTTGGTTTCCTCTTTTGTTTCTCCCTGCTCCAGGAATTTATCGTAATGGCACGTCTTCATTCTGGCTATATCAATTTATTCCCATAGCAGCAGGTGCTGCCTCTTTGTAGTATTTCCAACACTTGCAGTACATCAACACTTGCAGTACATCCAACATTTGATCTCATCAAGCCCTCCTCAGAGACACCAACGCTAGCACCAGAGGGGTTTGAGGTTCATCACCACAAAGCCTCTCCTCCAAGCTTTTAAGTCTTAATGATCTTCCTTTTGTTGCCTCAGCCCCGAAGACGGTAGGGGTGGTAGCTACTTCCTAACATTGCTGTTTCTGTGATACCATGGCAATATCTTAGCCTTTGCATAAATTTGGTTAATAACTCTATATCCACTTAGCATCCTTTCTAAAAATTCTTTCTTAAAATAACTGATATTGTGTCAGTCTCCCTACTGGACTATGTTTGAATCCTTCTGTATCTAAAAGTGTGGAAATTAAGTTGTTTTGATTTTATAATTTACTAGAGTTAACCACCAGAGGTCTTATGGCTCCCTATACTGCAAGGAGTTAACCAGTCTTAAATATAATTTAGCAAACTTATTTTTAGAAGTCATTCCTCTGTTTACTATGCAAGTTCCTCAAATGCTCTTAAAACTAGCTCTAGTATTTTCTTGCTGGTATTTTTATTAATGTGATTAATACAACTTTGACACAAGTTCACTATCTATTTGCATGACAATTATGTTTTTAACACTTCTCTGCTTATTAAGATGAAAGTCACCTCCTCACAGTTTTTAAAACTTAGATTAAAGCAATGTTTTCTATGGGCGATTGCAACTCATTAGTAGGTTATGAAATCAATTTTGTGAATCCAAATAAGCATTTAAAAAAATTAAATTAGCTAGAATAGAAAGTATCAGAGTATAGAGTAAAGATAAGTTGTTCATAAGAGTTTTGTCTTAAATTTACGTGTGGGAACATCAATGTGTGTACTGGGTCACATTTTGAATTTTGAAAATTGGGAATCATAGTAGAACATGCTTTTGAAAAAATACTTGATCAAAGCACATATTCAGATTACAATTTATTTTACAGGGACTGACAATAGCCTAAATTCTGTTTTTATTATTCATTTCTATTAACTCGCAAAATTCACTGCTTTTCACAATGAATTGGAAAATTAAATTAATATGTAATGCTTTGTTTCTGATTTGTTGTTGTTGTTTTACTTCTAAAGGAGGGTAAAAACTATTTTCAGGAAGTCTTTTATGAAATAATAACAAGAGAATTTCTCATCAAAAAAGTTATTGATAAAATCTTGAATATACCATTCTATTCTTTAAAAAGGAGAATTGCAAAAAATACATACTAGGTCAGAGTTGTGATGGATGAAGTGATGTTTTAAAAGTTGAACCTTAATTTCTGTGCTGACAGAGAGAGCTAGGAAGAGACTGTAAAGTGACATGGCTGAATTACTAGATACTAAATAAAAGTTAGCCCTAATCTACCTCACCCCAAATTGATTGCTTTGTTTTGTTATTATTATTTCTTATCAGTGAGACCTCTTTCAATCAGTACAGGTTCAGACGTAAAATGTTTGTCAGCAGGATCTATTTTAGGAAACCTCATAGGATTTTTCAGTGTGTCAGATTCCTGGAGATATGTGTGATTGGTGTCGTGGGTCACTTAAACTCCGAGAAAGCATCGAAATGTAAGAAGACACTTTGTGCTGACATTTCAGCAGGGAGAATGTTTTGAAAAAGGACTTCCTAAAAGTAACATAGCCCATTCGTACTCTCTTGTTAATGGGTGAAGTAGCATAACTTGAAAATCACATAAAAAATTCAGCAAATTATTTCCAAATGGAAACAACATTCACTGATTATAGAACATTTGTTCTACACTTTCACTTAAATAAATGACTGATTTTCTGCAAATTAGCCACATTACTAAAAGACATCAACATGAACATTAAACATGGGTTGTGGTGTTGTTCACCGTCTTGTAGCACTGTCAATGGTCTTCACAAAGAGGAGATACTTGAATTCACACACACATACAGAACAGTGAATGTGAGATGAAATCAGGACCTTAGGGATCTTTTGGCACAACCAGGTGAATCTACAGATGAAAATAAGTAGCTCATAAGTGAATATTGTTGAATTTGCAATGTTTACTTAAAGCCTTTTAATTTAAACTATAGTGGGAGAGAACAATTTCATAGCTAATAAATCATGGTATTTGTCTTCGAATTAAGTTGACTTAAAAGTCAAGGGACCTGCATTAACTGCAAAGCTTTAGGTTTACATATTACACCATTTCTGAACTGAGCAAATTTGTTTTGCTATTACAATTGTAGTTTATTTTTTTACAACACACACAAAAAAGGGGGGCTTATGTCATATTCTCTATTGTAATTGAGACAGGCTTAAAACCTCTTGGAGAGTAAAAACCATTGTAAACTTCCCTCCTGCACAACAGACCAATAGCAAGAATTCAATAGCCAAGTGCATTGGCAAGCTTTGAAAGAGCATCTGAAATGTTTGCTCTTTTACTCTTCAAGTCTGTTCTATAGGTCACTACGTAATCAACTGAATTCCTGGGTTCTGAAGAGCTTAGAGGCTGAGGTCTTGTACTTTATAGTAATAGTGTACAATACATTAACCACCTGGGTCCCTGTGTGTGTCATTGTTTCCTTTCCAGTAGTCAAAACAAAGTATCCTTAAGTTTTGCTTAATTCAGATTTGGTATTTTTGTAAATGTGTTCTCAGAGCCTCTCCAAATGGTTCTGTGTTCCATCAGCTCTCTGATGAGCTCCACTCTGTAGCACAGCAGAACAACACTATTTAAAGATGTCCTCGTTAGCACACTTGACTGCTCGTTGACTGCATTGGAAGCTGTACTTTATTTACAGATAATGGATGTGGAGCATAGAATTTTAAAAACACATAGAGAAATATATTCTACTATCCTGAAATTCTGCCATTTGATACTCTGAAGTATATGAGCACTTTAACATAAATCACATTAAATTTTTCTTTCATGCAGAGATAGTTTAAATCTGAAGTAGGTTGTGAAAAGGAGGAACCATTATGACTAATTATAAGTCACTTTAATCCTTTTGAGTTTCAAGTAACTCCTCTGAAAATAGGGATAATAGTGACAACTCATTGACCTCTATAAATTTCAGAAAATGCTGACAGTATTCCCTGATACTGAAAAAAGAAGGAATACACTGAAGGGACATAGTCACACTCTGGTTTTACTCAACACTGACAGTGTCTTTCTTGAAAGGTGACATGTCTTTTGTCTTACAGTTTCCATTTAGAGAGATGCTAGCACATGATGGCTCACAGATTGGCTCATTAACAAGCCCTTCAGTCCTATTTTCTGTGCTAAGAAGCTTAGAAACTTTTGTGTATGTTCTGGTTTTCCAAAAACTTCATTTCTCATTTGGCCAGAGTATTTTTTTTCTTCAAATACAATAAAGAAAGTTAAAAGTGACACATTTTTTTCAATTATACGGGTTCATAGTGTTAATGATTCAAAAAGAAAAGTCAGGGAGAGAGCGTATTTTTCAATGTTGGGAGGCAGGATAATTATAGAGGACTATGTGGAGTTTCACAATCTGAAAATTGATTCAGATCCCATAATTCTACATCTATCATCATTATATTTAAAGTGAGAAATGAACGTGTCTGTGTAGTAAATGTGAGAACAATGTGAAATAGACTCTTGATATATATGATCATGAAAGGCTTTTGAAGTTCAGTTTTGCTATGAGCATGCAATTCCAACATTGTGACCCTCTTTTCTCAAAGGTAGTAGCATTAGTTGTAAGTCGTTTAAGAGTTGGATCATTTTAAAATTACCACGGATTATCATTAGTCTTATTTATTAACTTTTCATGAACATTGTTCACATTTCAGCATGAGTTCTTTCAACTGAAGTCATAAAAGTAGATTTTCAATTTTCTAAATGACATTTGGTCCCTAATTTTCAGAATTAAAGGATAGTGTCTAACTACTCAGGCCATTTACAAAGTACCACCATATAAATCCAGATGAAGAATTCAATGCAGTTGAATTGCTTAATGAAGATAGACACTTCACTTATTGGAAGTAAAATTAATTTTAAAATGACTATCCATAGCTAAATGAATATATAACTTAGCTGTTATTCTACTGACTATATTAGTATGTGACAACAATGGACAAGGAATAAGTATATGTAAACAAGTTTGGATAGTGGATTTTTTCAAGAACTTTTATTTGTTTTTTTTTTTGTTTTTTTTTTTTAACTTTACACATTCTTTTTTTTTTTTTTAATTTATTTATTATTATTATACTTTAAGTTGTAGGGTACATGTGCATAACGTGCAGGTTTGTTACTGATAGAACCTCAACTCATTTAACTTAGACAAAAGAGAAATTTAATTGGCTCATAGAATACAAGACAGGATATAATGGCTAAACTAAAGGATGAGCAAAGACAGCACTGAGTATTAGGAACAACTGAACCTAGGAACACAGTGTCATCAGGGTTCTGTCAGGGTCCTGCTGATCAAACGTGCCTGATAGTTTCAGCATGTTATCTTCATATCCTGGCTGCCAAATGGCTTCCTACACCTGACAGACATGTAAGTGTGAAAACTCTCAAGTTTTATGTATTCTACTCATGGTAGATAACATTATGGCTTCAGTTATTTCTAGCACCCCTCACCAATAGGTGAGGTGTCTACTTTCCTTTGCCTAGAATACAGGCTGGCCTCGTAACTTCTCTTGACTGATATAACACAGTGACGGTGACATTTTGTGAGTTCCAGGAGCCTAACCTATCTAGCCATTGCTCTGTGAATATGCTTGGGTTATTTTGCCAGAGGATGGAGGTTATGTGGAGTGACTGGCATCTTAGACCAGCCAGTCTCCGCAGTACTCACGGGAGCTCATCACAAGCACATGAGCACAACAGCAAAGTCCGCAAAAGGCCCTGGATAAGCAGAATTGCTCAGCTAAGCCTAGCTCATATTGCCAACCTCCACAGACTCAAATATATGTTTTCTGTTGTAAGCTAATCAGTTTTGGTGTGGTTTGTTATGCAGTAAAACCAACAGCACAGCTTCCATTACCAAAGGGGACTATATTATGTGGTCCCTGGTACCACGTTCATAAATATATGAAAAATCTTGATTATTTTATCTTAGTAGTCTATCCCTGAACCATTTTACTATACTTACCATGTTCAATATTTATATAGATTAAGTTGAAGTAACTTCTCAGTTCTGGTCATGGGGAGGAAGTTTTGCAAAGATAAGACAGCTCTCATACAATTAAATTTGATTATTCTGATGACTAGAAAACTTATTTTACAACACTATTTTGAGAAAGTACCTTAAGTTCAAAAGTTAACTGTTCTGTATTAAGATGGAAATTTGAGTCCTGAACTGTGATTACTAACTCCAATTTCCCATTCCAATTAGTTTTGTAAAATGAAGTGTTTTTAGTTTTTTGTGTTTCTTTTTTCATCACCAAACTAAAATTCTTAGAAACTTCTTCAAGACAGAGAGGACAATATATTAAACGAAAAATGTACCAGTGAATCATTTGATGCAGCTATAGAAAAAAACTGGAGAAAAATTATTTGCAAAAGAATGAATCTGTCACTAGCATGGTATATCCAGGTCTGGTAAAAAAGGAGAAAAATGCAGAGTTTTGAGCAGTTCTCTGAACCTGTGTAAAATGAGGGAGAGCATTGGAGTTATAGGAAGAAAAGGAGCCTTGGCCTTACTCACAGGGTTCACGGTGTAGAATACTAAAGAAAGCAAGAGCATATCTGAACCAGGAAACTCACATTCTATTTGTAAACTAGAATTAAACTAAGTCCCCCAAACTGACTGAACAGACCCTCTTTTGGCCCAGGGGACCTCGAAAAAAACTGGGTTCCTGGCCATGTTAAAACAGGAGGTCAGACATGCCTCATTACACCCACTCCCTGGGGCAGTTTAAACACAAGTGACCAACATTGATGTTAAAATAGCTATAAGACTGAAAGAACAGATGCTTTGTGGCAATAAGATACCAAATTATAGGCAAGACCTAAGGCCATGCCAGGCAAGGATTAAGTCATGCACCCCTACAGATCATTTTGACCCAGTATGTTGTGGTTTGCTCTCACAGCCTGACTCTGGCACGGTATCACATGATAATTGGTAGACTTCTTTATCTTAACTTAAACATTCACTTTTATGAACTTCATGTTTTTAGACATAGCTTTGTTCCTTTAATCAATTGCAAATTAAAGAATCTCTGAACCCACCTATGACCTGTAAGCCCTGGCTTCAGTATATTCTGCCTTTTTAGGCCAAACCAATGAATGACCTCCATGTATTGATTCATGAGTTTGCCTGTGATGTTTGCTTCTCTAAATTTTATAAAAAAGAGTTGCATTCTGACTGCCTAGCGACCACTTACTCAAGGCTTCTTGGGTTTATCTCTTCCCCAGGCTGTGCTCACTCATATTGGATTAGAATAAACCTCTTTGAAATATTTAAAACAGTTTAATTTGTTCTATCATCATATTTAAAGAAGAGGGTAATTCTTCAAGTGACTTCCTAAAACAAAATCTCTTTTCCTACTGTTTTATTTCTTGTTGTTCATCTGCCTTTACCAGTAGCAATTTTTCTTTCTCCAGTGTCATAGTCAACTGGTTCATTAATCAAACCAAACCTCTCTTTAAATAGAGGCCCATGCAATGTCTGAGCTCCTAATAGGTGATAAACACAAAAATTTCCCTCCCTAAAGGGAAGCCATAGTAGTGAAAAATCTCCAGAAATAAGAAAAATTCAAGAATTTGAAAGAAGATGATGAAGGCAAGATTTACTAAAAATGAATGAAAATAGAAACAATTTAAAAGGTATTCTCATTGAACTCCCTCATCTAAAACATTGCTTAGATACCTAGTAGATTTTCACATATTTGTTGAATGAAAGAACAATAATCATGTCCTTTTTTATTTTGTTTTGAAGATGGAATAAATAATAAATCTAAAAATAATCTATTTAATTTATGGAACAATTCATTAAATTTATTGACATTTATTTTAGAAAATCTTAAAAGGAAAACAAGAAGATAACGGAGCAAATTGATGCCTCATTTCCATTTCTTTTCTTATGAGCTAAAATGTGTATAGTAGATTGAGCATGTAAAATGCATAATACTCAACACACTAGATGTTGGCTTTTTATACTGATTGGAGTATTGGGACAATTTCAAACTTTCATTTTGACAAAAATTTCTCTACAGCATTTGTTTGTCTTGTCCTGTTGTTATACAGAGGTGGGAACGTGTACTATTTGTGCACTCAACAGTTATCCAAATTTTAACTTTTAAGTCAGTCAGGGGATAAGAGAACAAAACATCCACTTCCATCTTTATTGCTCTCCTACCAGGATTTGTTGTCTATGAGGTGCCCAGAGAGTTGATTAAGTTAATGAATGAGGTACTAGCCATCTTTGAAGTTAGCTTTGACTCCATTAACTGAGAAACTTATTACATTAGCAGCACTCTCAGCATTCAGTGAGGTTTTAGGCTAATGAGCTGGATTAATTAGCTGGTATGAATTTCTAAAGGCTTTCCTTCTGTAGCTCCAGCCCCTAAATTAGAAAGAGTAAAGTCTCCCCAATAGTGCATTGTAAGCAAACACCCTATTTAAGTGAATCTATATAAATTTGCCTCCAAAGTACTTAATACAAAATAGAAATGATAGAATTTCCAATCACATAACTTTCTCCTCTGTGAAAAAAATAATTATAGAAGTTTTAATGATGTACAGAAGACGAGTTTCTCCTAAAATGGAAAACAGTGATTATTACTTGGACCCAAATTCCCTCCAGGAAAATTAAAACCATACAAAAGTAAACAAACAGAAACAAATCCTATCAGCCTACACAACAGGATCAATTTCAGATATGTTTGTTTTAATCCCTTCTCAGCAATTTGAAAAAGGAAATGAAAGCAGGAATGCAGTACTAAGAAGGTGTAATCAGCATTACAGAGTTTTCCATTCAAGTTCACTTGCAGTTTCTCTAATATTCAGAGTAACCTCTTCCAGTTTTCATATGAATTTGTGTAGTCTTCTATCCAGATCTGTATTAAACCATTTCTAGTGCCCTTAACTTGTTTTACGTAAGAACATGCATCTTGCCTGAGGCGAATGCAACTGATTTGCTTGCCTTTTGCAGATTTTGAAAATATACACACTTCATGACCCCCCTAATGCCTCCAATCTGACGGTGTAGTGGGCATTCAGTAAAACCTAGGAAATCAGTTAACAAATGTAAAACTGAAATGAAATTCACATGTCAGGGAGGCGATTGGATTTCTTTCTATCATGTACCTCTGTAAAGCAGAATTGTATATCCCATGGTAAAAGTTTAGAACCTACAGACAGACACAGAAGGAAGAAAACTGCAGAGGACATATACATGCTTGATACAGTAAAATGATAACCATGCAAATATAACTTCTTGGAAGACTGGCTGGTCCTCATGAAAAGAGGCATTGAGATTCACATTTAATTACAAAAATGGGAGAAGCCCATTTAGAAAATGCAATTAAAATTTTTATTCTGATTGAATATATTTTGGAACAGCATGGCAAAATGATTCACAAATAATACTGTCTCATATTTTAAATAAAATGTGTAAAGGTCTAGGTTCATACCTGGATCTCTGCCATAGATTGTATACTATTAAGGAGTAATTATATGAAAGTGAATTTGTCCTAATCGTTTATTTATTTATGTATTCATTTCATTATTCACATGGTAAATATTTATCACAGAGGTTGGCAAACTTTTTCTATAAAGGGTCAATAGTAAACATTTTAGACTTGCAACCCACACAGTCTCTATCATAACTACTGCAATCTGTAACAACCACTCAAGTCTGCCTTTATCATGAGAGAACAGGCTTGGACAAAACATAAATGAATGAACGTGACTGTTTCCATAAAACTTTACAAACACTGACTTGGGATTTCATTTAATGTTCATGTGTTAAAAAATATTTATTTTCATTTGATTTTTTTGTTTCTAACCATTAAAAAAACTAAAATCATTTAGTTTCTGGGCCAATTTTCTGAGAGTTAGGCCTTGTGTTAGGAGCTGCGTACATAAAGAAGAATAAAGTAAGGGTGCTGTACTCATGGAGTTTATTAAGAACTGACAGAATGAGACAAACCTAATTCCACTTCCCGGTGGTTTAGACTGCATAATACAAATCAGTAAAGCCGAGGTAGAAAAGCACTCCCAGCTGGCGGGCATTGCAGATTTCACTGTGAAGGTCCAGGTCTTCTCTAGAATAAAGCTCTCAGTTCATCCCAGACAATGAGCTGGACTCACGTAACCTTGGTACTTGGAAGTCAGACTTGAACCTTCAGATGGGAGTGCTGAAGTCACTATTCAGGTCATTTTGATCAAACATGATCTGGCAGGATAAAAGCACACTGACCTTTTAGAGACGATCTTACAGAGACACTCTTAAGCCAGCAAACCTGCCCCTGGGTGTATGATGGCTTATAACTCAAGGCCTGGGAGAACTTTGGTCATTTTGTAAAAGAGGTCAGGTTCACGAGTTATCTAATCATAAACAATGTTTTTTTCCCCACTTATTTTATGTATGTGTGTATGTGTGTGTGTGTGTGTGTGCGCGTGTATGTAGAAGTTAAAAATGAGCCTTCGTTTTATTTCTCAATTTCCCCAAGCCTTTTCCTCCTGTACTTGGACTTTTGTATTCACTATTCTCTTTGCCTGGGATCTCCTTCTTCCCCCCCATTTTTTTTGCAGTGGGCTTGAGTTTCAGCGTAAATGTTATGCTTCTGGAGGGGCCTTCTCTAACCACCTGTTTAAAATGTCACCCCACCCTGATTCACATATGTAAACCATTTCCTGTTTCAATTCCTTGTTTATTTTCTTCATAACATTTTTTAAAAAGTTAAATATTCTTAGTGATGCTTATGTTTCTCCTTTGCTAATAGTTTACCCCAACGTAAGCTCCACGATGTCAGAGAACTTTTATGACAAGTTTGCTGCTGTGTGTAGAATGCTTCAATAAATATATATTATAAGAATGTATGCATTTGAGAGATATTTATTAGAAAATTGAGTTGTATTTGGAAGAAGTTTGCCTCTAAAGCTGTGAGCATCTCCCTTTCCTTTTCCTTTCTCTACTATCTCTCACCCATTCGTACTTTCAAATTAAAACAGGAAATCTAGAATCACAGGCCACCATTTTCAGTCTACAAATATTTGCATACCTGGCATGTGATGAAAGCTAAAGATATTAGAATGACTAAAGCTATCCATAACCTTTAGGAAGCCGTAGTCTAATATGGAATACAAATGTAAGCAGATTTTTGTAACTAATTTCATTTGTGGTGAAATGCCATACTGGAGATGCGTGAAAAGTGGCAAGGAAGGAAAGAAGAGGGAGGAGATGACTGTCAGGTGGTTTCTGAGCCAAAGAATGGGTGCTTATGAAGTTAGCAAGAGACAGACTGGTGCTATGTGTAGCTTCCATATACAGACAGCACTTCTGCTACTGTTGCCCTGGTAGCTGGCCACATATGTACGATAAACAGCCTACTACCCAGGTTGTACATATCAAAAAGCTACTCATTGTCAAATCTTGGTTTATCCAACTCACTCACAACTTGCCCTTGTATAGAATGGAACACCCTCGATCACTTTAGCCTTTATCCTCACCTCCCAGCCCAACAGTGACTTAGTCTTTTGCAAAATAATCATCTCTACCTTCTAATGAGCAGTGAAAACTAACCATAGGCCTGGGGTGTGTAAGGACAGGTCATGAATTTGGTTGCTTTCTCAGTTGCTGCGGGAAAACAAAGCAACCCCTGCCACCCCGATTCAGAAGCCAAGAGGAGCCATTTGAGATTTCTTCAGTCATGCAAGGTGCCTTTAGAGCAGTGGTTCTCAGTCCTGGCTGCAACTTTGACAAATCTGTAGTGATTTTAAAAATACTTATGTCTGGTCCCTATCCCAGATAAATTAAATCAAAATGTCTAGGTTATGGCCCAGGCCACGCTATGTTTAAAAAAAGCATCCCTGGTGATTCAAATGTGCAACCTAGGTTGATAACACCACTTAATGTTAAATTTAGGTTGCTTTTGCCTAAAGATGTAGGCCGAGCAGGGAGTACACGGTATGATTTAACAAATTCCCTGTGCCTGTCTGGAGATCGCTTGACTCAAAACAAAGCAGACTGCTTCCCAATAAAAAACCACCAAATGTGGTGTACACCTGTGTTTTTTGAGCCTCCAACTAAACTTTCTTTTTTCTTAAGCTCATTACCACTAATTATTCTGTATCACCAATTTGAGCCTCTTCACTTGGCCCTATTTATATCCTTTTTGGTGATTAAACTGCCATCCTCTTAGTTACCATCAATTTGGTTATGTATATATTCCATTCTTTTGTCTAAAGTTAGGTATAATTCAGTTGGGTAAGTTTAACAGCCATCATTATACACATGTTTTCTAAATAGCTACTTGTAGGTGAATTTACCTTGCATTGATGGCGGAGTGCCCATAAATGTTCAGTCAGCTGGAGAACTCCTTTGGCTAAACACTTTCACAATCTATTTCTTTTATTTTTTTTAAGTAATTTAATTTACTGAGATGGTAGTAATAGCCCATTCCACTCTGCACTATAGGGAAGAAAGGGTATTTTTATCTACTTAAAAGCTAATAAGAACTCTCGCTGTTGAAAAATATTCAAACCACCCAATTATTTCCATCAAGCGATAAATTTAAAGGAAAAGAAAAAGAATTAAAACCTCAAAATGTTAGCAAATAAGCAATAACGACAAGCAGAAACTTAGGGGAGGACCATTAAATTTATATCTGCTTTAAAGCAACCTGATGCTCAAATATTAATATGTTAGGGGACTAAAAAAGGATGTCCTCTGACACTGGAAATAATAAGCATTGACACATAGTTCATGAAATTCACCATTTGTGGTAGTAAATCATAGGAGGAGATGATTTGTATG
Organism: Theropithecus gelada; assembly: GCF_003255815.1. NCBI lineage: Eukaryota > Metazoa > Chordata > Mammalia > Primates > Cercopithecidae > Theropithecus > Theropithecus gelada. The sequence continues at coordinate 97,560,877 of NC_037681.1, forward strand.
TGTGAGACTACAGAGAATAGCTTGCAAAAGCTGTTCTCAAATCGTCCACTCACCCACCCGCAACTACAGCCGCTACCCATGCCAAAGATCACAGGGCTTATTGACTTGGCTCTAACTGTTATACCACGCTCCAGCATGTACCCGCATGGTCACGTGCTTGCAATTCCCCATTGCTACAGAGCATTACCTTTACAGACTACCTCCAGTAGCTCCTATTTCAGAATGAAGCTAAATTGAATATCTAGATTGTTTGACATACTCCAGGGGAGTTAAATAAATTCATTACGCTGCACTTCATTATTTCTCTTGGCCATCACCCAGAATATAACCTCTTCTGGGCATCTAGATCTCCTCCACACCATTTCTATAATATTATTTTTGTTTTTCTCTGCCCTAATCTTTTTTCTGCTTTTCTTACCAAAAATTCTACCCTCACCTCTCAAACTCTGATTTCATTACTAACTACCCTTCACCCCAAACTACTTTAATGAAGGTGTGCAGCTTCCTCTGCTGTGTATTATGATTTAATTTTATGTGGCTTCCATACGGAAACTCAAAGTGCCTTTTGTCAGGACAGCAGATAATTTGCATTTATCATTCTGAAAACATGTAAAGTCTCCATGATTGTTTTAACTCATCATGCAGCAAAACTCATTGATTTAGACTAATTAAGTAGGCCAGGTGAGGTGGCTAATGCCAGAAGTGCTAGCACTTTGGGAGGCCCAGGTGGGAGAATTGCTTGAGGTCAGGAATTTGAGACCAGCCTGGGCAACATGGTGGGAACATGGCTCTACACACCAGGGTACAACTCTTTAATGAAAGCTGTAAATTACATAGCATTTTAAAAAACAGAGTTTATGTCATGTGAAACAGGAAGTTTGTGTTTAAATAACATAACATCAACAAGCTACTAGTGTATTTTCACTTCTATCCCCTTGATGGGTAGAGTTTATGTAATATGACTGATGGAAAAGAGAGAACTAATTGGTTGACCAAGCAGAGCCTAGGATGATTGAGGAGAAAAAACAGAAGATAGAATTGCATTCTCTTCCTGTCTATCACCTAGGATTGGGGAAGTAGGAGGCAATGAAAAGGTTTATAAAAGAGTCTGTGACACACTGAACACTAAAGGTGGCATACATATGCTAGGGAGTTTATTCTCCCCTATTCCGGGATGAAAACCAGTGCTCTCATACCCTTTGTCTAGTTAGTGTCATAACACTCTTTGCACTGTGGACTGATTACTTGTGTCTCTTCAAAGTTATTTTTTAAAGCCTTCACCCCAAATGTGGCTGTATTTGACAATGGGGCCTCTAAGGAAGTAATTAAAGTTAAATGAGGTCACAAGGGTGGGCTCCTGATCTGCTAAAATTAGTGTCTTCATGAAAAGAAATAACAGAGAGCTCTCTCTCTCTGTGCTTGCACAAAAACAATCATGTGAGCACACAGTCTGTGGCCACCCACAATGTAAGAGAAGAGTCCTCAGAATGAAACCTACCTTGATAGCACCTTAATCTTGGACTTCCAGCTTCCAGAACTGTAAGAAGAAAATGTGTGTTGTTTAAGCCGCCTAGCCTATGCAGATGAGTTAGGACGATCCAAACATATGAATAGAGATTTTGGTACTGTGAAGTGGAGTGCTTCTCCAAGAAAAGCTCAAAATGTAGGCATGGTTTTGGATCTGGGTCATGGGTAGAGGCCAGAAGAGTTTTGAGGTCCATGCTAGAAAAGCACTAGGTTGTCATGAAGAGTTTGTCGGTAGAAATATGGAAGATGTTAAAGTTAATTCTGGTGAGGAATCACAAATAGAGAAGAGGGTTAGAGCATGTTTAGAAATACCCCTTGCTTCTACCCACTAGATATATTTTATATATATTCTTTTTAGAGAATATATAAACAATCATAAACAGAATGGTGGTAGAGGTATGGATGATAAAGGTCATTCTGGTGAGGTCTCAGAAGTTACGAGCAGATTATTGGTCACCAGAGTCCTTGTAAAAAGAACTCAGATGAATGTGTTATAGTGTTTAGAGGAAGAAAAAAATGTTAATGATGAAACTGGATATTTAGCTAAGGAGATTTCTAAGCAAAATATTGCAGGTGCATTCTGGATTCTCCTGACTGCCTATAGTAAAACAATGAGATACAAGAGATGAATGGAAGAAGAAATTATTAATCAGAAAGGAATCAGAACTTAAAGATTTGGAGAATTCTCAGCCCATGCATATTGCAAAAAAAAAAAAAAAAAAAAAAAGGGATAGAAAGAGAAAACGTGTTCTAAAGAGAACAATAAGGCTGTGACTGGACCATTACTTGATAAAGTGATTATAGAATTATATAAACTGAGGCCCGGCATGGTGGCTCACATCTGTAATCCCAGCACTTTGGGAGGCCGAGGTGGGCGGATCATGAGTTTAGGAGATTGAGACCATCCTGGCTAATATGGTGAAACCTCATCTGTACTAAAAACACACAAAAATTAGCCGGGCGTGGTGGCGGGCGCCTGTAGTCCCAGCTACTCGGGAGGCTGAGGCAGGAGAATGGTGTGAACCCAGGAGGCGGAGCTTGCAGTGAGCCGAGATAGCACCACTGCACTCCAGCCTGGGCGACAGAGCGAGACTCCGTCTCAAAAAAATAAAAAAAAAATACAAAAAAATAAGAATTATATAAACCGAAACACTGCCAGTTTGAACTAAGGGAGACAGAGAAAGTGGGAAAGAATGAAGAAAGACTGCTGAACTTCTGGGATCCCACCAGGAGAGGATTATAAAGCTATCCAGCTGCCAATGTAAATTTTCCCATAAGAAAAGGGAAGAAAAGGGAAGGATGACCCGAAGATTCTTCAGAGATCATCTGGGCCGCCCCTCCCAGCATAGGTCCAGGGGAAATGGCTGATTCCTCCTTGATTTCAACATGACAGGCTCTTGCTGCCTGCCTGGAAAATTGTGGAAGTGGAGCTGCCACCTAAAGACATGGACCTAAAGTCGTGGATGTGGAGTCACCACCCAAGTTGGTCCAGAAAATGGACCACCACCCACGTAGGCCTGGAAAGCGGGGGAATTGAGCCATAAAGGATTATTTCTGAGCCTTAATATCTAATGGAGTTTGCATTGTAGTGGAATTTTTTTGGGACCCATCACAACTTTCTTTCCTTTCTCTCTTTTAGAATAGATCGTCTATTCTATGCATGTCACAGAATGATGCTTTGGAAGCACGTAATTTGTCTAGTTTCTCAGTTCACAGCTAGAGAGGAATTTTGCCTCAGGATGAACTATATACTTCCATTCTCACCTATATCTGATGGAAGTGATATTATTTGAGAGTTTAGAGTTTATACAGGAAAAAGTTAATGTTTTAGGGGATGCTTGGATGAAATAAGTTTATTTTGCATGCAAACAGAACATAAAATTTGGGGGAAGAGGAGCAGAATATTATGTGTCCTAACCCTGAGTATGGCTATATTTGGAGATAGGGCCTCTAAGGTAGTAACTAAGGCTAAATGAGGTCATAAAGTTGGAACACTGATCCAAAAGGATTAGTGCCCTTAACAAGATGAGATTCTAGAGAGTTATTTTTCTCCCTTTTTCTCTTTTCTCTTGTGTACAAAGGAAGGTCATGTAAGCACAGATGAGATGACTACTGTCCACTAGCCAAGAGAAGGGGCCTCAGAATGAAGCCTTCCTTGCTATCACCTTAAGCTTGGACTTCTGGCCTCCAGGACTGTGATAAACAAGCTTCTGTTGTTTAAACCAACCCATCTGTGGTATTTCATTCTGAGAGCCTGAGCCTGCTAACATAGGCACCCTCACCATGGCCTGGTAAGGCTTTGTATGAAGACATGTGGATGATATCACAATGATGGAGGAAATGTAGCTGCAGCTGATGAACTATTTTGTGAGAAAGTATTGTTAGTTCTTCTCTAGGTATCCAAAAACATTTCTTGAAAGAGAGATGAGTGAAATTCTGCAATTTAACAATTGAGTAGTGGCTTTGGTGGCATTTACCTAATTTATAGATTCTGGACTGAGAAGCAGTCTGCAAGGATCATTATATTGCCTGCCTGTAGATACTGTGATCTTTCTCCAGAGAAAGTACCTCTGAATTTAGGGAAGAGCCTACAGGATTACAATCATTTATCATTTCCTGAACATCTTCCTCCATTCTCCATTACATAGTATGGATCTTTATAGCATTTAAAGGCAGCTGGAACTGGGAGGGGGTTATACATGTGGGGAATTGTTCCTTTCTTGTGCCTTACTTTTAACATCCAATTGAAATCCACACTGGAGCCATTTATACATATTTAGGCTCTCTTTCTCATCGTATCCAACTGGGGACCATGGAATTAATACACTTTCTTAAGATCCTCTAAGGTGCAGTTCTCCTTGTCTTTCTGCATTATCCTAAAGGACCACGACTACTGAAATGGAATCCAGGCAACTCCAAATTAATCCATGTCTTTGGATTGCATACTGGTTAAACTCCTTTCACCCCTTCAGTTCTTTTAACCACCCTTCTCTGCCCTGCATTGTGCCCAAGGAGGCTTGTTCTATGGCTAGATTCCTTCATCACTTTCCCTTGTTGTCTGACTTTGATTCATTTCTGTAAGTGAGAGGCACCCGGTGGCAATAGGAGAGGTAGTATTTGTTCCTTGCCAATCATTCCTGCCTTGTAACTGGTTTCTGCTACAGTAGTAGTTGTCAACCTGTTGCAATTTTGCCTCCTAGGGAACTTTTAGCAGTGTCTGGAGACATTTTTGGTTGTGGAGACTGAGGTCTACTGGCATCTAGTGGGTAGACACAAGGGGTGTTTCTAATCATGATACAATGTGCAGAATACCCTCTACCCCCAAGGAACAAAGAACTATCTGATCTAAAATGTCAAAAGTGCAGCTGTGGAGAAACCCTAAGCTATAAATATAGATCTTGTTAGATGAGCCCTCTAGACAATCCGTCCTTCGCAGCTACAGCTCCTACCTAGATCTGATAACCCTGCATCTTCACTTTATCTCTTCAGGCCAAGTGGAGTGGTAAGAGCTTCCTGTTGTTTCTGTTTGAATTCTTCACCACCCTTTGCAGATCCTCCCCTTAACACTGCTTCTATTTCTACAAAATTCTCTTTATTAAATTCTCTTTTTATTCAAACTTTTGAGTGTACAGTATTTCTTTCTGGGACTTTGACTGACATATAGTTTAGGCACACATACAGCAATTTATATGGATGTTTAACATCATCTTAATTTGTGTATTACAATAGAGGTGGAATGACAAACTTCTTTCATCTGTACTAATTGCTAACATTTATTGAGTGATGTCTCTGTGCCACCCATCTTTATGAGTACTTTATGTGAATTGAAAACTCATTTAGTGTTCACAGCAATGCTATAATTTGGGTAATAATATGATTCCCATTTTAAAAACGGTAACATTGAGGCACAAATGTGAAATGACTTGCCCAAGATCACATACTGGAAGTGGTTCTTAAACCTTGTGCTCAACTACTATCTCATGTAGATACTCTGCCTGCAGAAATAAACCACTCTATAATATCTACAACACAAAAAGCTAAAGTTGGCTCTAGTTTATCATCCAAGTGTGCATCACAGATTTTCAGGGTGGCATTCAAGGGAAGTCTTGATGGCAATCCATGCTCCCACTATACATAGCATTTCATTTTCTCTTTCTTTTCCTTCTTTTCCTTAACTTCTTTCCTCCTGTCCTGCTTCCTTTTTTCTCTTCCTTTGTTCCTTCTTTATTTTTACATGCCTCTTTATGTCTACTCTTGCCTATTTTTGCAAAATGTAGGTTTGTCTCTGGCACCTGAATGTTAACATGGAATGGGTTCCGTCTTTTGAGTCAGAATGACACTCAAACCATCAGAAACAGAAAGAATCTATGAAATATTAATTATGCCTATTCCTGGGATTTAATGAAATGTTAGGCATAAAATCATTTAAACATTAATTTTATAAGTGCCAGTGCCTTGAAATGACAATATAAGCCAATTTCATAAGAAATTTGTGACATATAATCAATTGATTCTTAAAGACTATACTTAGGAAACAGAAAAAGCAGGTTTTAATTTATGTGCATATTATATAGAGATAGAATCTTTTTAAAAAGACAAAGTGATATAATTTATGTAAGGCCTTTGGTTTGAAAATATAAAAGGTTGCTATTTGAAAGTAATAGCTTCTCTCCTCTAAGAAATTATGACAATAGAGGAAAAGTATGTTGGTTGCTTTACATGCAACAATTCTAAGACTGGTAACTTCTACCCATTTTTCATTACAAATACACACAACACTTAATATTGAAAGCTGAGTCCAGCCGACACTATGATAAATTGATGCCTTGGTGGATGAGTGAAATCAGACTTTTTTCTTAGAATAAATATTGGCTTTTCATTAGGTCAATTCAGAGTTTAAAGTAGCATGCAAAAGAACTACCTAGGAAGTGATGGCTTTTTCAAAGAGGTTTAAATACTCCCTCTAGAGATATACAAATTATCCAGGCTTGCAGAAAACATTTTTTCCCCAATTTCTATGTCTAATTGAGAGAAAGCACAACATAAATGTCCTAAATTTATATATGGAAAGAGTTAGGACTGGAAGTTTATGATTGTTAATTCAAAGAGCTCTTCTATTTTGTCCTCTTATAGGTACAAATATATCCTCAAAAATTAGGAAAATAAAAAATCCCTTATTATTGATGGCAACTTTCTCTAAATATCTTTCATGCAGTGTGAGAACAAACATATTCTCACTAGGCATTGCAGAGACTTCACTGAAATTAGATCTGATTCCTCCTGCATGAAACCATTAAAGATTTCTGAAGGATTCAGAGAGATGAATTGCCTTTTTCATTATCTGTCGGGTATAGAATATGCTGGGGACATGCTATATTGAAATTCACATAAAACTGACACAAAGAAATGTCTTCTCTTGATGTACACATCACTCTAGTTAGTGTTATGGAGAGGTTTGAACAAAGATATCAAATGAAGCATCTTGTGGCACAGTTTAAGAAATGATTCATGATTTCTTTGAGGGCCTCCTCATAATCACTAAATAGTTTTAGGAACAGTGGGGCCATAAAGAATGTATTTCAGTTCATGGCCATAAAAAGAGGCAGGTGAAAGTCATTAACATCTTCATAAGACAAGAAGGAACGTTCTGCTTCCTTGATTTCATAAACTGCCACCACTATTTAAGGAACTCCTATTTATTTATACTAAATCTACCCTGAAAAACACACAGAAAAGTGGTTTCTAATGATTCCACTATGTTCTTGTTCCCAATCACATGTAGGACTAGAAAAATGTCCTGATAAATAAAATGAAGAAATTAATTCGGAAGATATTTAAAGCCTGCTTTTGCCTTATTCTGTGTTTTCTGTGAACACAAACTTCTCTGTTGGGAGTAGTTGACAATGATAATATAAGCTAAGCTGTGAAAATAATTAGATGAAGTTTGGATTTGAGACGTCTCAAAAGCTCATTTGCAACTAAAAAAAAACCAAAAAATAATAACAAAAACAATAACAAGTTTGTTAAAATCCTGTGCTCAGTGTGCCCAATGTTCTTTATCACACTGGTCCACCTAGTGTAATTCACTTGACCTAGGATTTTATTAGAAATGCAAACTCTCATGTCTGACCCCAACATACTGAATTCGTATCAGTGTTTTAACAGGACCTCCCACATGACTCGTATTTATATTAAAGTTTGTGAAGCACTGCTTTACTGATCAGTCGTTCCATGGTAATTATCTATCAGAATGGAAATTGTATTTTTCATAGGAAAAATAGCAGCCCTAAGTTTCTGCCATGCCTAGATAAAAAAGGGCATTATAACAAAAAATAATATCTTTTTTTTCAGAATGCTGAGAAGTGGTTCTTCCACATCAGCAGCAATGACGTCAACTATAAACTCCTTAGAAATATAAATCATTTATCCCCATCCCAACCTACTCGATCAAACCTCTGGGCTTGGGCCCAGGAATCTGTTTGAGCAGACCTGACATTATTCTAATACATACTGTTGCTTTAAGCGTGGGAGATGAAGACTCACCAGATGTAGTCAATCAGTCTGAAAGTCAATTGACTAGAGTTACCAAATAAGAGGAAAATGTAAATTTCAAAAAGGGGCTTAGATGGAAAATGGACTTTTTTCACGAACAATGCCAAGTTTTAAAGGATTGATATTATAATACATGTGAAATAGACTATGATTGCTGCATTTTCTCCAATGTCGTAAATCCTAGTCTTTCAAAACTCACACAAAATATTAATCCCTTCAGGAAACTCATTTCTTGACAAGAGTAACTTTTTGCTGTTCTGAACTCCTATCTCCATCATCTGTATTGACCATGTGGTGACTTTTCCTTTGCAATAATTGTTACCAGGGACCACAGAGGAACTGCCTTCTGGAGTAGTGTAATGTTCTAGAGGGTAAGGTTTTTGTCTTGTAGCTATGTAACCCCCAGCCACCTCGGACTATATCTGCAACACAGTTAATATCAAATATGTGTTTTCTATTTAAATGTTTGTTAGTCTTTTAATTTTGGGATGAAAAGGCCAGCTTTTTTGGTCTGTTTCTGATTTGGAGGTCATTTTAATTCTTTTTAAAAGATGAGTAACTACCTGGAAAATATATTGAGGTCTCTTGATTAAAAGTAAAAGCTATGTAAAATACATCTCCTTTTACATATTAAGCATTCTTTTAAAAACCACCAACAAAGTCACAGAAGGTCTTTCTCCCCCCAGTAGTACAATTGAAACATTTGACATAACATAAAATATGTCTCCATTTTCATGCATTTAAATTTCTAATTGTTTCTCGATCCCTTGGAGAGCTTTTCTAGGTCAACTAAGTACTCACACTGTGCTACACATTCCAAGAGTCCAAGTTAGCCTTTTCTCTGTAATCCTCAAAAAATAGAATGCTAGTACATGCTCCTCATTTATACAATTGTTAGAAAAGATCCTAGGAAGAATTTGATTATTTGACTGTCAAATGCAAGCCCTGGCAGCTGTTAGATGTCTGGTTAATGATGTTATTCCTAGCTCCTTAATATTTAATATTTACCTCTTCTTCTACTTTAGTTTCTAATCCAGATTTAATCCTGAAATAAAACTTTTTAAAGATAACAAATTGTTGAAAATATAGTGACATGATCACTGATTCCTCACTTTCAATTCAAAGAAATGATTAAAGGAAGAAAAAGATGAGGGTAGACCCACAGGAGTAGGAATCACTGTATCAGCTCTTTGGAAACAGTATCAAGTCCCATTCATGTCCCATGACCTTAGAGGATTTCTGTGAGATTTAATGCAGCAGGAACCAGATAGAAGAAAGAAAACAATGGCTGACTCAGAACTACTTTGTCTGATTTAGATAATTTTGAAGCAAAATCCCATGAAAATGACCTTGTTTGTAAGAATGAGGAATGGAGGTGAGGTGGGACAGTAGCAAGGGCTCCAGGAGGAATCCCTTTAACCACTGAATTCCCACAGCTTTTATAAGTAGCTGCCCGGAGGAGCTGACGCTCAGCACTGCCTTTGCTTTGGACAGTTTTGGCTAAAACAGTTGCCTGAAGCAGCAAGAAGGCTGCGTGCTGTACCTCAAATTCTTGCCAGGTGAACGGAAAACAAACAAACAAACAAGAACAACAAAACAAAACAAAACAAAAAAACATCAGTTTAAGGCTGGCCTGGAAAGCCCATCAAAGGTGGAGATGAACCAAAACTGTAGGCAGAAGATCTTTATCCTCACATACCCAAGGGACTGGTCCGTTCCTTTGCCTATAATACTGTAGAGTTCTTGATTCAACAGCCCCTTCAACCAACCTCACATCCTGAAGGGCTCTAACTCTATGTGACAATGAGGAATTTGAGGGACACTTACCCAGGTGATTTTTGAGGAAAGTTGCAGTCCAGTGATTCTCTTATCAAAAAGAGAGGGATAACAACCCAAAATAAACATCAAAACATAGGGAGTAGGTATGAGACAAATGCCAAGATTTAAGGGAATTATGTAAGAACAGTGTTATGGACTGAATGTTGTATCTCCCCAAATTTCTATGTTGAGATTGTAACACCCAGTTCGATGGTATTAAGAAGTAAGATCTTTGGGAGGTAATTAGATCATAAGGGTGGAGCTCTCATGATGGGACCAGTGCCCTTATCAAAGACACCCAGAGAGCTCACTCACTCTACTCTTTTCCACCAAGTGCAGACACAATGAGAAGATGGCCATCCGTAAACCAAGAGGAGGACATCAGATCAGCCACCATTTCGATCTTGAACTTCCCAGGCTCCAGAAATGTGAGAAATATTTTTTTTTATTAAAGCCACCCAGTCTAGGGTATTTTTTGTTATAGCAGCCTGAACTGACTAAGACAAATTAAATGGGAAGTAAGTAGTGATACGCAAAGAGAATAGGAAACTGAGCAATGTCTAAATAAAAGTTGGTAGTCTAGTACTAAATTAATACAAAATAAATGTTGAAATATGTTTAAAAAAATCATAACCTAGTTATAAAACTGAACATGATGGTCTCAATTTGACCAACCTTTGGACAGGTTTTTTTTTCAGTCTGTAAGCCCCTGACTTCCATTATTTCAAAGGCGCATTAACATAGAAAACTTACAATCTGAATTTCTTTCTCCACTCCTTTGAGATACAATAGTGCCCACTTATTCACATTTTTGCTTTTTGGGGATTCAGTTACTCTCAGTATAGTACGATAAGACATTTTGAGAAAGAGACTGCAGTTGTATAACTTTTATTATGGTCTGTTGTTATAATTGTTTGATTTTATTAGTGATTGTTGTTAATCTCTTACTGTGACTAATTTATAAATTAAACTTTATCATAGGTATAGAATATACAGGAAAAACATAGTATATATAGAATTGTGGTCTACAACCATATCACCCTGTGTGCACCTGATCTCATCTGATCTCAAAAGCTAAGGCAGGGTAGGGACTATTTAGTACTTGGATGGGAGTCTGGTACTGTCTATGGTTTCAGTCACCCATTAAGGGTCTTGGAATATATCCCCCAAAGATAAGGAGGACTACTGTGTGTCTTTTCCCTAACTCTTGCCAATCTTACAAACCAGGAATATCTTTCTCAAGGACCTGGGAAACATCTCTTTGAAATGTAATAATCAGGAATAATGGTGCATCTATCTTCCAGTCTCTGGGAAATGATAGGAGCCTAATTTCCATAAGCACCAAGTAGCAAACACAGATGGCCTAATCACATTTATCATCCTCCACCATAATGGCCTCCAGTAGTTTTTCACTAGCTCAGTCCAGGGCTTAAATACGTTTCTCCCTTTGCTTCCAGCAAAGTTCTATTTAATTTTTCTCTCTTATTCCAATAGTCTTAAATAAACTCTTTCTTGCCATTTAACTTTATTCAGTGCAATTCTTCTTTGACAAAACACATAACATTTCAGTAAAAGCTAGTATATTACGCAGTATATATGTGAAAAAGTAAAATCAAACATTTTTCATTATGATTTCATATAGTAAAGTGATATCATTCTAGAAGTTGAATTTAAAGAAAAATGTTAATTTTAGATAAAGAGATTCAAAGCAAAGGAATAACTAAAAACAAAAAATAAATAAATAATTAAAATTCCCCTTAAAATAATAATTTAAAAATAAATTTAAAATTTCCTAAGATACAATCTTTACACAGAAAAACACATTAATGAAATATATAAAACCGAAAACATTTTAGGAAGAAGTAAACAAATAGAAATCTAAAGAGAAATTGAACAATTCCTCAAAGTTTTTGGCATTTTTTTTGACCATGTGGTCAAAATTACGAATAATGGTAGCAGAGGTTTGATCCTGGAATCAATAAATTTTATTTACCTGGTATAACATATTTCCAGAATTCTTAAATTCCATTAATGATAAATAAATCTTCAATTTGAGATAATTATAGCTGTTTGAGAAAAAAATATATAGCCGATCTTTGAACAATGTGGGGATGAAAGGCACCACAGTCAAAATCCATGTGTATCTTCTGACTACCCCAAAACTTAGCTACTAATAGCTTACTTTTGACTGGACGTTTTACCAAGAACATAGTCAATATATATTTTGTATATTGTATGCATTATATGCTGTATTCTTACAATAAAGTAAGCTAAAGAAAAGATAACATTATTTTTATTTTTAATTTTTTTTAGATGGAGTCTCGCTCTGTGGCCAGGCTGGAGTTCAGTGGTGCAATCGTGGCTCATTGCAACTTCTGACTCCCCGGTTCAAGTGATTCTCCTGCCTCAGCTTCCCTAAGAGCTGGGATTACAGGTATGCATCACCACACCCAGCTAATTTTTGTATTTTAGTAGAGATGGGGTTTCACCATGTTGGCCAGTGTGGTCTCAATCTCCTGACCTCGTGATCCAACTGCCTTGGCCTCCCAAAGTGCTGGGAATACAGGTGTGAGCCACCATGCACAGCCAAAAAAAGAGAACGTTATTAAGAAAATCAAAAGAAAGACAATATATATTTTGTATTCATTAAGTGAAAATGGATTATGATAATAAGCTTCATCCTTATTATCTTCATGTTGAGTAGGCTGAGGAGGAGGAACATGAGGAAGGGTTAGTTTTGCTGTCTCAGGGGTGGCAGAGGCGGAAGAGGTAGAGGAGGTGGAAGGAGAGGCAGGCGAGTCAGGCACATTCCATGTAACTTTATGGAAACACATCATAATTTCTGTCTGACATTTTTGCTTTCTAATTTTTCCAAAAATATTTCTATATAGTACCAATATTATTTCCACTGTTTGCATAAGTTTCAGTACTTGTATCATAGGAGTGTTCATGCAGTAAACAAAGTCAAAGTTAGTCTTAAATAATTGAAATCCTTTTGCCAGACTGTCTAATGTAAATTTGTTTTCTGGAACTGCTTCTTCTGTGTCTTCTTCTGTAGCAGGTACTTGTTCAATAGCACTCATCTCCATAAAGTTGTCTTCTTTTAATTCCTCTAGTGTGGTGTCTATTAGCTCTTTAATTTCTCCACATCTTGAAACCCTCCCCTGACTTTTTGCATATCCACAGTCTCTTCATGATTTCTTTCATTGGCTCTATCATGAATCTTATTAATTCATTCACAACATTTAGACATTGTTTCTTCCAGCAGGCATTTATTGTTTTGGGCTTGATGGCTTTTGCAGCTTCTGCTGTAACTAGCATGACATTTTCAATGGTGTAATCCTTCCAGACTTTCATAATGTTCTATTATGGTTCTCTTCCACAACATTGGCCATCCTTTCTATATAGTACCATGTGTAATGAGTCTGAAAGGTCATTATGATCCCCTGATCTAGACATTGAATCAGAAATGCATTTGAGGGCAAGTAGATCATGTAGATGCCTTTGGTGCTGAACTCATGAGGTTCTGGGCAGCCAGGGACATTGTTCAATATCAAAATAACTCTAAAGGGCAGTTCTTTACTGGCAAGGTATTTTTTGGCAATAGGGATAAATCATCAATAGAATCAATTTAGCAAAAGAGTTCTTGTTGTAAAACAGACCTTCCTATTTTACAACCAAAAGACTGGCAGCTGGTGTTTATCTTTTACCTTCAAGGCTCAGGAGTCAGCAGCTTTATAGACGAGTACCCTACTGATCATAAATCTGCATACATTTGCACGAAACAGTAGAGTTAGCCTATCCATTTCTATGTTAAATCTTGGTGCTCATTTCTCTTCCTTATTAATGAATTTCCTTTGTGGCATTTCTATGTTTCTCCTGAAGAGGGCAAATTTTTATCTGCATTACTCAGGTAAATATTTTTTCTCCTCAATGGTTTTCAAAAATTGTATCTGAAAACTCATCTGCTGCCTCTTGATCATCAGAAGCTGCTTCTGCTGTTAGAATATCTTGACATTTTTAAAAAGCCAAACCTCTTTCTAAAATTATCAAACCATCCTTTGCTGACATTAAATACCCAAGCTTTAGATCTTTCACCTTCCTTTTGCTTTAAGTTGTCATAGAATGACTTCATTTTTTCTCAAATTATATTAGAGTTCATATGTATGTCTTTCTTATAGAAATCTTGCACCTGCATACAAGCTCCATTTTAAATAAAAGATAAAATGATATTTTGCAACATGTGTAAGATTTTTGGGCCTGCTGATATAGCTGCAGTGATGGCTTCACAAATTTCCTTTTCTTTTTTTACAGTGGTCCTTATGCTGGATTCATTTATCTTGAAATGTCAGGCAACTACAGCTACGGATCTAAATCTACAGTACATATCAAGCAATTTAGCATTTTCTTGTAATTTTATGACTTTTCTTTGCTTGGGAGATGTTCCAGCATCACTAGTGGTGTTTTCTTTGGGTCACATGATGTTATTTAAGGTTTACAATATTGCACTAAACATGTTTTAAGCAGATATTCACAACACTTGAGCTCACTGCAATAGCAATAGGAGGTGACTATGAAATTATTACAGCAGTACAGTAATAAATTCCTATTGGTAATTTTATGCAGTTATGATTTAACACTGCATCTTTACATTTGTTTACATTTCTTTAAACTTCAAATGATGCCCTGTACAGTCTGTGCTTTTTTGCTTACATTTTGATACCTTTTAACTTTTTATATTTGTGTACACTTTATGGTAGTAAATGATAAAATAGACTAGTATCTACATATATTTTGTACATTCATGATATACTTAACTTTTTCTGATTTTTTTCTATTTTTACACTTTGCATTTTCAAATCATCATAAGTGTCCAATTTTTCAACATATTTGTTAAAGAAATCCACAGATAAGTGGATCAACACAGTTAAAGCTGTGTTGTTCAAGGTTCAACTGTTCAACACATAAAAGTACATTACATTGATTTTAAATTACTTATTTCAGAAAATTTAAATTGCTATTGGGGAAGTAGTTTAAATTATAGAGTGCTTTTTAGAATTAATAAAAGACCATATAGCAAATTGCTTGAAGCTTTTATTCAAAGATTGCAGATTTCTTAAAAATTCCTTTTAATCTTTATTCCTGTTCAGCCACATATATATAAAAAGCTGAACACACACACCTTAGAGATATACACGCTTAGGTGCAGGAAGTGTTACAGTACAAGAATATTCATACAAGCATTACTTACAAAATGATCAGAGTTAATTAATATTGGGAAGAATTCATATTCCACCAATATTGAATGAATAAATATATCACATTATTTTCCTCACCGCCATGACTCCTATCCCATAGTAAGCAGTAAGCTAAATGTCGTGTTTTCACCAGGTTATGTTGGTGATATTTGGGAATCCACCTTTCCATATGTGAAAACAATGCTAATTTTACACATAATTAAATTAAAGGCAAATAATGGTTGGAAAAGTCATTTGTGTTTTATTTAGTATATTTTTAAAAACTTTTTCTTAATAGTAAAATATACATAACATAAAATTTACCATTTTAATCACGTTTAAGTGTACAGTTTTGTGGCATGAAATACATTTACTTTGTTGTGCCACATCATGACCATCTACCTCCAGAACTCTTCATCTCAAACTGAAACTCTATACCCGTTAAGACATAACTCCCCATATTCTCCCTCCCTGGCCCATGGCAAACACCTATTTAGTGTAAATTTTGAATTAACATGCTAATGTGAAAAGTTTCTCTGAAACTAAACTAGGAAATTAATTGATTTAATCCTGAATTAAAACGAATTCAGGGTTAAAACTCAGGTTACTGAATTTACAAATTTCACAATATCATTTGGCAACCGTATTTTCCATACAAATCTTTTGCTCCACTTGGATATTTCTTGCAAGTACTTTGCTTATCTGACATCAGAGAAGTAGAAAATAAATTCAACAGCGCTGTATATTTTAATTGCAATGTTTAATTATGAACATTTCAGAGTAAGATGGGAAAAGAATGTGTATGACTTGACAGCATAAAATAATCATAATAAAACGGCTTGGTAATGTCCAGATTATTCATTAGTAAAAATGTAGAATTGGAGGGTTAACAAAATGTTTAATGTTAAACGAGTTGTTCCTTGAATTTTCTGTTTTATTGTGAAAATGAGAAAATATAAATAATTATTTTTGGAAAATTATTTGTAAATAAAATTTTGTATTTTGAGCTAAAATAATCCCCAAATTTGTGATACATTAATATTCATCTGTTTTAACATTCAGTGGTGGCTATACTTGTATTACACACACAAAAAGGAAGCATAGGTACCACTAGATTAATGTTTTTGAGAAATAGTCCAATTTCTTTTATTAAATACATTATTCAGATAAATAAATTATAGTACATTAATCCATGCTTTATAATCCTATGCATACTTTGAAAATTATTATGGAAAAGCATACTTAATGTCATGAGAAAATGTTCATATATATAGTCAAATGGGTGCAAGATTGCTGTAAGAAAGGCATACATATGGACTATAATTACTATGCTCCCATTAAAATAATTCAAACACACACAAGTATGTGTCTACATATATAGAGATACATGAATGCTGTGTTTTTCTCACTGGGTGATAAGATTAAGCTGATATTTAGATCTCTCTTTTTGTTACCACATAAAGTAAATAAACGCAATATTTTCAAACTAAAGTATCCTATGGAATTTCACTTATTTAAGTTGTATTTACTATGGGATACCACTGATTTTGAAATGATCAATGTAATGTTCTCTTTATTTCATGCATGAATAGCTTCCTAAGATCTTATTAATATCATTTTTACACGTCTGAACACCTTTATAAAATACCATAACAGTGCTGACCAGTAATGTTCAAGATTGAATTCTTTTTGTTTGGTTTTTATTTATTTGTTTTCACAAAAATGAAATACTAAGACAGTTAAGTAAATATGCCTTAAAGGAAACTAACTGTTCAACCCAGCATGTAGTGAATGCTTTGATTGTGGAATCAATTATTTTGCACAAAATTAATTCAATTCAAATAGAGATTCACAATAAACTGAGTGACAGATTGCATTTTAGAATTTATCACATCAATTTAGGACTTTCATTTTATTCTATTTTATCCAAATTTCATATGGACAACTTTCTGTAGTTGTCACTCTTATAACATGGCTGTATGAACGTTCAATCTAGTCTGCAGTAGGAATAAACTATTTAGATGTCAGTCCTCTAAAGATATCTTGCTACACTGATCTTGAAGAAGGAAGTACAAACAATTAATTTAAAATGCTGCTATTGTGTTTATATTGGCATTTGCCATTGAATAGCCTGCATAAAATGTAGGAATGAAGACTTTAATAATTGATTTGCAGTATTTGTAATGAGAAAACAATTTTCTCAAATGTGGGACTACAATTTCCCTCCTCAAATAAAAGCACATTAAACAAGTTCTGATAAAATTAATAATAAGAAGGATTAAGCAAAATAGAGCATCAACTTATAACAATGTACTTCATAATCTTATATGTGTATTTATTAAACTAACTCAGGAGCACTTCCAATAAAGGCACGTTTAATGAGAGTGAATTTTACTTGAGAAAGAAAAGCAGATCATATGTTAGATCATTTGAGTATGTCAGTCTCTAATCAACTTTTTAGTGGTAATCCAGGAAGGATCTTAAATTTAACATAGAAGATGTTTCTAGTGTTTAGATTTTCTCCCAGTAATTTAACCTGAACATATGTTTGTAATAGTTTTCTTCATAAAAGCCCATAAGTAGGGTAAGTAGCTAGATAGTATATGTTAAGATATTAAAATAATACTTTTTCACCCTTCTCATATTTGTATAATCAACATGTTGTCAATATTTAGGGGAAAATAAAATTGATTTTTATGTGTGAGAAGCTTAATAATCCATACTTAAACTGATAGCATGGCTTTAAGCCATCATGTTCTTGATTTTATTTAAAAAGATGCATATTTTAAAAGACAAAGATCAGCCAGACCTATAGAGTTGACCACGAAAGAAAATGCCTTGCCTGTAGGCCAACCACAAACAAAATGAGCAATGGGTAGAAATATCTGCAGCAAAAGGTAATCAACTGTACTTGACTGACTTCTGAACAATATGCAATTTAACTCAATGATACGTAGCTCCTCCTATCTTTTTAAAGTTTGTGAATTCAGAATACGTAAGTTACATGAGTATCTTGGCAAACTACATTTTCAACCCTCCCCTCAAATTCAGCTTCATCTGGGAACCTTGCCATAATTGATAGGAAAAGAATTACAAATTATTTTCTATTCATAGAGCAATTTATAAAGAAAGTCTCTAGCCTATCTTCCCAAATGAACCATGAACCATTCAAAATAAGTCACACTTACAGCAATGTTTTCCAAGTGATCAATTTTCCTTAAATTATAAGTTTGAAAATGGTAGAGATTATATTGGTTAAGAATATTTATAACAGATAGAACAAAGCAAAAAAAACCCCAAAAAACAAAAAAACCCCACAAATGTGAATAGGTAAATTGGTCCACCAAGACTCCTAACATTTGTTTAACATTATTCGTATCTTGTCAATTCTTCCATGACAATTCTTTCATTGTTATAGAACTCTAAAAACACAGTAGTTATAATTGAGTTAATAAGAATTATGAATGCAATATATGCCATGGAGCTTTTTGAATCCTTGAAGGAGTTGTCTGATTCAATTTTCTGCAACCTTTTATCCACATTGATAGAGGAAGAAAACAAAAACAAAGCTAAGAGCAGAGAGGTAATTTGGTTTTAAAAATATCTCTGGGAGGTATAGATGCATTCAGACAACTTCCTCCACTTCTTTGATTCCTGCTTTCTAAGTGATCCCCTTTCAATTTCTTTATATTGTGTCAACAAGTTATAAGATTGCAGCAAAAAAAAAAAAAAAAAAAAAAAACTAGCATCATTTTATGGGTTGACAAACCACAAATAGTTCATTTAAAGAATGCAGAAGGAACTGGAATTTCATATTGTTTTCCTTGCTGTTTCTTTTCTTCATGTTAATCTCATCAAAAATAAAGGCCCCTAGTCAGCAAGTTTTTGACACTCTGATTGGCTGAACACAATGAAAAGCTGTTAGGGACAAAATTTATCCACTTTTTTTTTTTTTTTTTCAATTTCCAGCAATGGTAAGGTGACTTGTGGAACACGAGGGATATCTAAGGGAAGTATATAAGGATTCCCTAAGGAAAATTCTCACTTTGTTATTAATATCTGGAGAAAGACAAAACGTGGCAAGGGAAATGAAAGAACTGTATGTATTCATGTCATAAAGGAAAGAGTAATCTGTTAGACAGAAAAGACATCTCTAACGGGAAAAAAGAGAAAGGATGTGGAAAATAAAAATGATCTGGGAAACATGTTGATTGTGTGGGAAAAGATTACTCCAGAAATAATTTAGAATGCACAATTGGCATAAGGAGGTTTGAATTTGCATTATAAATATATAGCCTGCTATTACTGGCAACTTCCTGCTCGTAATTATTTTCTATCTCTTTTCTCTTTATTGATATATACAGCCTGCTCTGCATAATCTCATACATTGTGTTGTAATACTTAATACATTTCCAGATGTCAGGATTATCAGATGGCAAGCCCGTTGTCTACTAAGGTTAACACAAAATATTTAATACCTGGGTGTTCAGTTCAAAATGGAGAGTGGAGGTTAAAAACAGGGAAAAGAAAAAAGAAAGGAAGTTTTTATGAAGTTAGGAAAATTTAGTGTTTTTCTTAAATTGAACAAATATTTTCCATTTTGTGAGGATTAGAGGGAAAACTTTGTGGTTCAATGGAGAGCTTTGCATTGACTACAGGACACTTATTCAGGTTATTTGATTCTTGTCCCATGGGACTTATTTTACAACTATGAAAAGAAATTCTTATCTAAAAACAATATAGATATTCTGACAGATAGAGGTTCAGTTGATTTTCTTTTTCTGTCCAAGGAAAAAGCCAGTTTCTGTCTATCAGTTCATCTCACCAGTCCTTTAGGCAAATTTGTGCTTCTTTGACTTCTCTGAGCCAATTAGAGTATCTGCCTGGCAACTTCTTTATAAATTAAGTAAAATCTTTAACATGAATTGCCTTATGTCTCTATGATACTAATGATTTTTTACTTTGAAATATTTTATTTAACAAAGTTAATATATGTAAAAACAATTAGAACCTTCTCTGGTGTAGGAAAAGATGAGTGAATATTACTGTTGTTACTATTGTTGTTAAGAGATGGCATTCTTGATTCTAAGTGCTCTGATACAATCATAATTAAAACTGAAGAAGGTCAGCCTGTAGTAGGAGAATCAAGTAAATAAATAGTTCCAGTAGAATGTGTTAACATATGTAATTGAGGTAACTACAAGGTCTAACAGAAACATAAATAGAACAGCAATTGACTGTGCCTTAGCGTCAAGAGAAAAACGGTTGAGAGGGGACAACATCTGAGAGCTAGATAAGAAAAGGAGTCACACAATCACATTACTTGCCCTAGATATCCGTCTTGAAAAACTATTATCAGAAATTGTAATATGATGAGCAGAATCAAGACAAAGGCAGAGTGAATAAGCTTTCCTCTACTCAATCAGAACAAAAATAAACTTGAACACAAGGTCACATTTATTTGTACTAGGAAGTCAGCAAAGATACAGTGTAATGCTCTCTATTTAACCTATGTAGACTTAGCAGAGGCTGAGATTAATGATAGCCAAGGAAAAATAAGAGAGATAATTTTAAAATAAGTGCGAGGAAGTTTATAATGCAAGGTTAAGTTTACATCAAAATTTAATGGTGACTTTTTAATCAGAAGAGAGAAAAGTAATAGTACAATCTTGTAGCACTGTGTGTCTTTGTTCATTGTGTCTTTTTATATGTATTCTATCAATGTAATTTCAGAAAGAAGACCCTGTGAATTTTTAGGGGGAAGGAAGCAGTAACACTATTTTATAGTTAAGGACTCAAACATAGAGAGGTTTTTATATTAAAATAATATAATAATGATAATAATGACAAATGTTTTTGTGTCTATGGGGTTGATAGTTTCCAAAATGATTTCTGGATACAGCGTTTCCTTTCATTCCCTAACCACTAGTGGAAAAAGGTTTTATTTTCCACATTGTACAGATCAGAAAGCTGAGTCTTTAAAGACGTAAAGCTTCTTACGTTGAGTTAAGCAGCTAATGCTTGGCACCCTGCTTCTCTGGTTGTGCGTGCTGTGCTTTTTCTATCACAAACTGACTCTTAGTAAAAAAAAGGAACCCTATACTTCAGAGATGCTAGATTCCAGCCCACGCTGCACTCACACTCCCTACCTCAAAGGGAGCACTCTCGAGTGGGGTTGCCACCACCTGGAAAGGATGCTCACTCTGTTTTTTTCACACCAAGGCACTGTATGTGCTAGCAGTGGCAGCGATGAAAGGAAATACAAACAGCAGGGAGAAAACAGGAAAAAAATGGCCAAGTTGATGATATTTAGCTTCAGAAATCTCCACTTCCATGTTCCACACCACTGCTGTCACTCAGTCTCTTGACCTCACCACGCACCTCTGCTCTAGTGACCTCTCTCTTTTCCCAAAACAATCGACTTCAAAGAGTAACTCAAACACCATGAGTTGTATGACAGGACTTCTTTGGAGAGCTTCTGGCTTGATAAATACACGAATTAAGAAGAAAATTCAAAAACATAATGAGGGTTTGTTTCTAAGCTCCTGTGACACCAGCCACATACCTTTTTATAAAAGGTTGTATTTGTTTGTTTACTTAGTGTGAACATATTACTTCAGGTCAAACCTACTCTGTGGTTCCTGCTCCCCATTTATTCTTGAGTCTGATTCACAATCATGGAAAGACTCTCTATCATGAGGGAGGAGTGTTAATCTGGAATAACCAAATTCTAGGTTTTCAAGCTTCTAGATAAAGGTTTCAAAGAGATGGAAGTCACAGAGAACAAAGGCCTGGTGTCTTCCCATTTTACTCTCTTTTCCATGTTTCCTGATTGGGAGATAACTGAGTCTTTTTCACTTTAGGGAAATTATCAACACTTTTCTTTTTTATCTCTAGCTCTTCTTCTATTTCACTTTTAGATGGGTTGGTCCTTTCTTGCAGCCCCCAGGACCAAGGGCTGCTTATTTGGATGAGTTGCCTGAGGTGTGTGTCCTTATAGGAAAGCTCCACTGTGGGAATGGGATAAATGTTCCCTCTTGTTCATTCCTTCTCCCAGATTCCCTTCATCTTTTCACCACTGTCTGACATCTTTCCTAGCATCAGAGATTTTTGGTTTTCTTTTAGAGGTACCAAAGCAGGTTTTCCCAGATTTAATAAAGAGGATACCACAAGATTGAGCCTAGTTCACTACACTTCTGTTCTAGGACTATGAGTTAAACTTCAAACTAATAATAAGTCATTGATTCTGCTTTGTCAGTATGGTGGTATGGGGATATGATGCAGGATCTTCATGGATTGCCTCTACTTCTGAGGAATATTTTTTTGGCTCTGAATAAAGAAAGAGATATTAGGAGTTCCAAATTTTCAGTTGGAAATATCTTGATTAGGAACTAATTCTCTCTAGACTCCTACTGCCTACGTTGGAATCTCAGCTTCTTACCTTCCTAGCAGTATGATCTTGGGCCAGCCTCTATTTATTCCTCTTTAACATGAAGAAAATGGATACTATTTCAGAAAGTACTTTGGGATTTAAATAAGAAAAACATGTACAATCCTAATAGTATTTGACACATAGTAGCGCTCCATAGGCATTAATTACTAATAAAATAATTCCCATTGCTATTTCTCATGGATAGCATTAGAGCGTCTGAATTTGGGGAACACTATCTTGTAGTGTTGCTTAATTTGATAGACCCCCCACCTCAGTGAAATTTAACAGGCAAAATGTCAACATCTTCCAGTTGATATAAATCTACCTTTCATCAAATTTGAGATAATTTCACTGTTGATGCCATAGAAACAGTCTAATATCAGACTTAGCATGTTTCTCTACTAGAAAACATGATTTAGGCAATGATGCTGTCTGACTGGATCCCACAGCAGGTTGTATTAGTCACTGAATACTAAACTATTATAATAGTAGAATGTGTTTCCATATTTCACTTTAAACATGGAAAACATGATTCACAGAAGGTATATTTCCATTAACATGATAAGCCAGGGTGATGGTTACAATGAGAAAGAGATAATTTACTGGGGATATAACACTGGCTGTTACTCTGATGGCTTCACAGGATCCAGAATGGACATTCTCTTGAATCTTGCTGTGACATAAGGCTACTTCTTCAGTGAAAACTAAAAACAGAAAATGATAGAACCACAGGCTATTAGAGCTGGAAGTGATCTGGGGATGTGGCTTGCCAAAACCCTAACACGACTCAAAGACAGGTGGAAAATGCTTCACAGAGCACCTTACCATCCTCTACTGAGATTATTTCAATAATACTGGGAAGTACCATTTATCTGAAGACACTTGCTCAAACATTCCCATGTAGATCTGTAGATTGGAAACTCAGTGAAAGGCATTTTGACTATAAAATTAGAATGCAAGTTTCACAAATAATTATCAGATGATTTATCAGAGAATTTAGAGGAAAAAATCCAAGAACATCACTTGGATACTGAGAAACAACAAGGAAGACAAAGGACTCAGGTATTTAGGAAAGAAATGGTATACCTCTACTTTAGAATAAATATTCGTAGAGCAATAAATCTCATCCTACTACATGTATAGGACAAGGGAAAACACAGTAAATGCTTCAGAATTATACACAAAACTTTCTTAAGCTGTGAGAACCAGGTAAAGACAATTTCAGTACTTATTATAACCTCATATGGAGAAATGCCATAGTGCAAACTGGTGACAGAATCAGACATGTAGAGCTACATTCTACAGATACACAGCAGATAGGCTGTGGGTTTCAGAGGTATACTTACTTATTTTGCCAACAGTATTTGTCACAGGAAATCAAGTCAAAACATTGGAATAAGCTAGTTTCCAATACGAAATAGACTTTCAAACCCCAGAGAATTTTTGAGGAAAATCAAAATGAAAAACCAAACAAAAAAATTCTTAACTAGCTTAGCCTATCACCCACTCATGTTTTTGTATCAGATCTGGGTCATAAATTTCATTACTTTCCAGTTTTCTCCATTATATTGTTCCATTTCAGAAAGAAAGTCAGCTCTTATTTATCTAAGCATACAAACCTGGAGACAGGCAGAATACTTAAATTATAAATGCCCATAGTTAGAGAAATAGAGTTTTGCTAGTCCTAAAAAAGAGAGCTTGCAGAGTAAGAAAAGATGATCATATACATGGCTTTTGGTACAATACTTTACCTGTAGTATAATTATGTTTAAGAATTTAAAAACATGTTAATTAAGTCAGCTTAAAAACAACAAAATAACCATAAAAATACCTTCACTCTTTAAGATGAAAGTCATAGGCTGCCACTTTACACATTAAGTTAAATACCAACCCTCAGAGACCAGGAATATAATAAAATGAAGCAAAGTGATTATAGAAGGCTAATGTTCCACTCTAGGAATCCTTTACCTGACACATCTTTCATGCAAGACACTCTGCTGAGAACTATGGTGATCCAAAGATAGAAGGACATACATCAATCCCTCAAGAGTTTGTAGTATATTAGGAAAGGCATGTGACTGTGTGTGTGCGTATCACATTCAATCATATACCTATGGCACAAGGTAAGCTATATTAATTCTTCTGGTAACAGTGAGAGAATAAAAAATGTGATGCAAGAGAAGCTGCTTTATGGATAGTAATGTTGCTCCTGCTAATGATCAGTTCTCTGTTGAATACTAGATGAAGACCCTCTTATAGACTTCTAGAGTTCTTTGTGCAACTCTCCCTCCTTTAGTATATTTTTCCTGTAAATGCCAGGTGCTAAGGACTCTCAACTCCTTCTATCCTCAACTTAGAGAATTAGCTTATATCTGGTTACTTCCTGCACTGTGGCTTGGAAACACATTCAAAGCAGTAAAGTAGAGCGAGGTCAGTCTTGCATTGCTTAATGTCCACTGTCCTGAAAATCATCATTTCATATATTTTGCCTAGGTTTTTGGTTGTTATGGTTGGAGGGTGAATCCTGTCTCTGTTACTTTGTCTTGATGGAAAGTGGAAGTCTTCACTGATTCTTTTCTACTACTACTCTGAAAATATTACTCATTTGCCAGTGAGAAAATCAAGGCTTTAACAGTATTAAACAACTTTCTGAATGTCACATAGAACTTGGAATTATAGGTTAATATTTTCACTCAAGGCTTTAGGCAAGTAGACCCAGGGGTACCTTGAATGAGGTGAATAGTGTAACTTACTTACACTCTAGCTTTTAGAGAAAACACTCACCTCTTGGTGTTGTCAATATTGTTCATTGTTCCTTGACCCTTCCCAGTATCAGAGTGTTTAGATACCAAAGGTGTGGGTCATGGTTTAGCAAACAAATGCCCCTGGCTATTCAATGACAGAGTTGAGTAGATGGGACATAGATTTTCTTGGACACAAAGCCTAAAATATTTACTCTTTGGCCAATTACAGAAATCGTTTATCAACTTCCAAAGAAAAGGAATCAAGTATTTATTATTTTTTTTTCAGATTGCCTTTGTTCTAACTATGCACTTTAAGATAAGTTGGATTTTGATGAACTATTTGTGGAAAATATCTAGGCATCAATGAGCTACACTGTATTTTTATATGAGAAGTCCTTGTAATAATGTAGAACTTTTTTCTCTTCCCTGTGCTCTCCGTAACTTTTGAGGGCTACCAGGGAAAAAGGCAGAAGAGGGAACACAGGATACGGTAGATGAAGAGTCAATGATTCACACGTTGCCAAACTTCGCAAAATGTCTTCCATTTCATCATAACTGGGCACATTTTGCCCACCAGTATGAACTCATAAACAGTGAATTGGGATCCAGTAGGCAAAGTGATGATTTGGGATAAAACTCAGACCTCTGAGAAACAACTGTATTGCTGTAAGCCTATAAGAAGGTCACAAGTGCAATTTGTATGATCTAGGAAATACAGTATTAGTGGGATGGTAATTGTTTCTATGGGACACAGAAAAGATTTCTAAGACTTCAAAATACTAGTGCAACAATGTCCCACTCACATTTTTAAGAGGATTTTTCTGGGTGTCTCTAATAGTAATCTGCATAAGCTAAAATTGGGCTAGGGAAGTCCAACCAGGAACTAAGAAATGTAAAAACCATTGTCAGTCTCCTGAGCAACATCTCACATGGAGTGAAGGTTTGATTTTATGGAATGATTGATGAGCAGCTCATATGTAGGTCAGAGGTGAGTTTACTCCTAAGTAACCAGAGATTACTATGTAAACTTGTAGCTTATTGGATCAGACCTTGTTAGATTACTTGATTGCTTCTTATACTCGGAAGAGAAAAGGAGCTGTGTCCTTAGATCAGAGATAAGAAATATCTGCATTAGTGAGAAAGGAAGTTATGTGTCAGAGAGGAAAGAAAGTGAGCCTTAGGAAAAACAAAGAATTGGGAATACCACTACAGTCCCTAAATACTGCCATATAACTAGTCAGCTTTACCAGATATTCCAGTTATTTTGTTACAGTTGTGAATAATTTTTTTCTTTATTATTTTTTAAATTTATTTTTCTTTATAATTTTTTTCTTTATTAAAAAATCAGTTATTACAAGTATAGGCAAACATTTTCACCTCTATATTCTATGTAGACTTAATTAAATTGCTTTATTAATTCTGTATGATTTTTTTATTGATTTTACTGCGCAGGCACCTATACCATTTTCAAAGAACAATAATTTTATCTGTTTTCCTAATATTTACATTTTTTTGTCTGATTTCTTCTTATTCCAGAGCAGAGTTGTTCAAACTCGACATTAGTGACATTTTTGACTGGCTAATTCTTTGCTATGGTGAGCTGTTTTGCATCTTTGTGGGATGTGAAGCAGCCTCACAGACTGTACCCACCAGAGTCGGTAGCATCAATCCCCCAGGTCAGACAACCAAATTGACCCTAGACATTGCCAAAAGTCCCCCTAGAGGGCCAAAATGATTTCTGGTTAAGAACCACAGTTTTAGAAAAATTAAGATTTAAATGCTAAATTTAAATAGTGTGTAGACATTGATAGAAGAATATCTTAATAATCTAAGGGTGGGTGTGACTTCACTAAAAGCTATAAGGAAAATATTGCCAGATTTTATGCAAATAAAGATATTTCTATATGGCAGATAGTAAGCTAAAGTAAAAATAGCTTAAACATGTATGGCAGATATAGTGATGACATGCTCAATACCCAGAGATTTTACTAACAATAATATTAAAGTGGACAAAATATATGAATAGACAATGATCAGTACACATAGAAAAAGGTGCCAAAATCCATAAATAACCAAAGAAATTAAATTAATGAAAAGTGTGTTTTGCCCTTTAAAATATGATTTTTAGTTGACAAATAAATTTCATATATTTATTGTATACAATGTCTTGCTTTGAAATATATCTGCAGTTCATCCTCCAAGTCTGTGAGTTCTATGTCCATGAATTTAACCAACTGTATATAAGAAATTAACAAAAAGTCTAACTGAACACGTACAGATTTTTTTTACTGTCATTACTCCCTAAACAATACATTATAATGACTATATGCACAGAATTTATATTGTGTAGGTATTAAGAATAATCTAGTGATTATTTAAAGTATATGAGAGGACCACATATATACCTATATCTATATATGTGTGTGTGTGTGTGTATATATATAGTGTCTCTCTGTGTGTGTGTATATATGGTATATATATACAAACCACATTTTATATATACCACATGTATGTGGTATATATGTATGTATGTGTATATACACACACATATATATACATTACATTTTCTTTATCCACCCATTGATGGACACAGGTTGACTCCATCTCTCGTCTATTATGAATAATGTTTCAATGAACATGGGAATGTAGATATATCTTCTACATACTGATTCATTTTCTTTGGATACCCATTTTATGAAGCCAACATTACCCTGACACCAAAGCCAGATCAGGGCACTATAAGAAAAGAAAAGTACAGGTTAACATCCCTGGTGAACACGTATGAAAAATCCTCAGCAAAATACCAGCAAACCAGATTCAACAGCACATTAAAGAATCATTCACCACGATCAAGTGAGATTTATGCCTGGGAAGCAATGATGTGTCAACATACCAAAATCTATAAATGTGATATGCCACATTAACACAATGAAGGGCAAACACCATAAGATCATCTCAATAGATGCAGAAAGCATTGGACAAAATTCAACATCTTTTCATGATAAAAACTCTCAAGAAATTAGATATAGAAGGAATGCACCTAAACAGAATAAAAGCGATATATGGCAAACCCATCACCAATGTCATATTCAAGGGTAAAAAGCTGAAAACTTTTTCTCTAAAATCAGGAACAAGACAAGGATGCCCACTATTGCCACTTTTATTCAATATAGTATTGGAAGTTCTAGCCAGAGCAATTAGGCAAGGGAAAAGAATAAAAAGCATCTAAACTGGATAGGAATAAATTAAATTGTCCCTATTGTCAGGTGGAATCATAAAGATTCCACCAAAATAAAAAACAAAAAAAATCTGTTAGAATTAATAAATTAAGTTGTAGGATATAAAAGCAACATACACAAATCTCTAGCATTTATATACAGTAAACACAAACTATACAAGTAAGAAATCAAGAAAACAATTCCATTTACAATATCTACAAAATATTCTTAGGAATAAGGAATAACCAATGAGGTAAAAGATCTGTATACTGAAAACAAAAAGAATTGATAAAACAAATGGAAAGGAGCACAACTTAGTGGAAACATATCTTGTGTTCATGGATTGGAAGAGTTGAAACTGGAAAAATATCTACACTACTCAAAATGATTCAGTGTAATCCCTATCAAAATTCCAATGGCATTTTTCACAGAATAAGAAAAAAAATATACAATTATATGGAACCACAAAATATCCTAAAGAGCCAAAGCAATCTTGATCCAAGAGAACAAAGCTGGAAGTATCATACTACCTGACTTCCTTCGGAGTATACTACAAAGCTATACTAATCAAAACAGCACAATACTGGTATTCAAAACAGACACATAGGCAAGTAGAACAGAATAGAGAACCTGGAAATACATCCACACATTTAGAGTCAATTAATTTTTGACAAAGGTGCCAAAAATTCACGATGGAGAAAGGACAGCCTCATCAATAAATGGTGTTGGGACTCTTGGATATTCATCTGCAGAAAAATGAAATTAGATTCTTATCTTATACTCTACCCAAAAATAAACTCAAAATTGATTGAAAACTTAAATGTAGGACCTGATACTGTAAAACTATTAGTAGAAAACAGGGGATAAGCTCCATGACATTGGTTTGGGCAATGATTTATTTTTATTTTTGTTTTTTGCATATGAAGCAAAAAGTATGGATAACTAAAGCAAAAATAGACAAATGGTATTATGTTAATCTAAAAAAATTCTGCATAGCCAGGGACATATAGTGAAGGGACAACCTCCAGGATAAGAGAAAGTATTTGCAAACCATTTATATCATCAAGGGTTAATATCCAAAATATATATGGAACTCAAACCACTCAATAGCAAAAAACAAATGACCTGATTTTAAAAGTCATTTTAAAATCACTTTAAAAAGTGATTTAAAGGATATGAATAGACATTTCTCAAAATAAGACAAATAGCCAATTAATATATGCAAAAATGTCCAACATTACTGGTCATCAGGGAAATGCAAATTTAAACCAAAATGAGATATTACTTTACACCTGTTCAAATGACTATTATAAGAAAAAAAATACATATTGGTGAGGTTGTGGAGAAAAGTGAAACCTTGTGCATTGTTGATGGGAATGTAAATCAGTACAGCCAGTGTGGAAAAGGGTATAGAGGTTTCTCAAAATTAAATATAAAACTAACAGATGATTTGGCAATACCACTACTGGGTACATATCCAAAGGAAATAAAATCAGTGAAAAGTTTTTTAAAGAGTATTTGAGACCACAGTGAAACCCCGTCTCTACTAAAAATACAAAAAATTAGCCGGGCGCGGTGGTGGGCGCCTGTAGTCCCAGCTACTCAGGAGGCTGAGGCAGGAGAATGGCGTGAACCCGGGAGGCGGAGCTTGCAGTGAGCCGAGATCGCGCCACTGCACTCCAGCCTGGGCGACAGCGCGAGACTCCGTCTCAAAAAAAAAAAAAAAAAAAAAAGAGTATTTGAAGAAAAGAGTTGACAGGTCTAAAAATGCTATCCTCATAAGATCCTGCTTACAAGTTACAAGGGTTAACACTTGGCTGGCATCTGGGAACTTGGATATTATGAAGGTTTCCTTCACCATAACTAATAACAGTGGTACACGTTCCCTGAAACATCTGTACAAACAACATGTTTTATGCTATGCCAAAAACCTGATTTTCCTCTGGAAGTCTGAAATTTGAGTATGTGCTAGATAGAGGGTACCTACAAGACTAGCCCGCAACAAAAACTTGAAGACCGAGTCTCTAGTGAGCTTTTCTTGTAGACGTTTCCCATGTGTTGTCACAACTCTTTGCTTGAGGAATTAAGCACTTTCTGTGTTACTCTTGGAGAGGGCTCTTGATAGCTTGCACCTGGTTTCCTACAGTTACTCCAAATGCTGTTTTTGTTTGCTTTGTGCCGTTTTGCTGCAGTAAATTGGACCTGTGAGTGTGACTACATGCTGAGTCCTCCAAGTCTTCCTACTAAACCTGGAGATGGTCTTGGGCACCCCTGACACAGAGTGATAATAAATTTATTGATGGTATTATGTAGAAACAGGCATCCTATTGTATTGCGAGATTTTTAAATTTATTATGTCTGGAGAATCTTTGGGGACTATGTATCAAAACTTGTTATATGTCTACTTTTTGATTTGATAATTGAATTGCTCGAAATTTTATTTTGAAAACATGAGAACACACATACACACGTACAACTTCCAATATTATTCATAAATACAAAACACTGGAGATTATTCACCATATAGAACTGGATAAATAAGTTATGACACATCCAAGTATTAGCCATACTCTAACCTGATTTGTGGCGTATCTGTTTTAACCGGCCAATATATATATACAATCATTGTTTTATAAAAATTATTAAACAGACAAGCACTTTCCAAACTGCTCAAAGTTTGATTTGTTAATAGTTCTTTTAAGCCTGCAACAAGATAATTTAGGTGAATGTAGAAAATCATATCACTAAATAGCAGAACTTTGACAATTTTCTAAATATTTGAGTTGCCTGTCATTTATAATAAAAATGAATAGTCACCCATTGTCATAAAGTGGGAAATTGACTATGACCTTTGTTTTATTTTTTATTTTTTGGCCTGACAAAGCCCGTTCTTCTCAAAACCTCTTGAAAAGCTACTTAAACTTTTAATGAAGATTGAAGCCTCATGGAGACAGGGATCAAGGCCCTTAACCTCTTTGTTTAGAGGTTGGATATTCTATAATTTTAATGAGTGGAGAATATCCTAATAAAATTCCACTTGTGGGAAAAAGCCCTAAAAAATGTGTACAAACATCCAAATGGAGATGGACAGAGCAAAGTACATTTACTTATGATGGAACAAAAATTGTGTTGGCATCAATTTGTCTGCCACAGCCAGTGAAAAGCTAGGGATAATGGGATAAACCACTGACTTTTAAAAGAAAAAGCTACTTAAATAAACTATTGTTTTATATAAAGGTGACAAAAGAGGTTCTAAAATATTCAGGGGCTCAAGTAACATATATTTAAACATATTGAAGATTTGCTCCAAGTGACAAAAAGAGTAAAATCAGAAATTTAGGACATAAATCATGTAGATCAAACTTACTGAAAATATATTATGCTCTCCTTCTACCAGTGAGAACAAGGAAGCATATACTTAATTGGGTGTTCATTTAAATTAGTTTTTAGGGCAATTCAAAGTGATCTTTTCTTTAGTTTAATGCTAAAATCCGCACCCAGAGGTTGAGATTTAAGATGCTAATGACACATACCGTGTATGAAGCAGTATGTTAAACCATCACGCATCCGCCAGGAAAAGAAAAAACAAAACAAAACATTTCTAAGTGCCTTGAAGGTAGTTCCTCTTTCTTCTCAGGCTTCCTCTTACTTATTCAGGTTACAATCAATGAAACTTAGATGTACGTACAGAACAAGGCAAAATATTGAAAGTAGAACACGAAACTTAGAAATATATTAAAGCACAATGAAGAATTCAGTTTTCAATGAGGTTGATATTTCAAATAAGTGGGAAAGGGCTTTATTAAACAAATAACTAGGCACTTGGAAAAATGAAAAGTAGAACCTACCTTAAACTGTAAAATTAAAAGATCTCATTTTGAACATCTTAAACGAGATGCATACATCAAAAATAAAACCGGCCCGTGCGGTGGCTCACACCTGTAATCTCAGCACTTTGGGAGGCCGAGGCAGGTGGATCATTTGAGGTCAGGAGTTCGAGACCAGCCCAACCAATGTGGTGAAACCCCATCTCTACTAAAAATACAAAATTACCAGGGCATGGTAGCACATGCCTGTAATCCCAGCTACTTGGAAGGCTGATGAAGGAGAATTTCTGAACCCAGGAGGCAGAGGTTGCAATGAGCTGAGATCGTGTCATTGCACGCCAGCCTGGACAACCAGAGGAAAACTCCATCTCAAAACATTGTTTTTAAAGAAAAAGAAAATATATTTACATAGTTGAACATTTTTATAAACTTGAAATAAATATATTACAAAGTAATACTAAAATAGAAGTTAAAAAATTGTATAAAAGTTAAAATCTATATTTTAGAATGGTGATAAGATATTGTAAAAATTCAATAGAAAATAACAATTTATCAATTTATCAGCATATGTGTATTATAATGACATATAGCAGATTAGGATTTTTGATATATAATTGTACTTAGAAAAGATAAACATCTCAATGGAAAAATGCACAAAGAACCTGAAAATGAATTTCATAAATAAAAAATTACCAATGACTTATAAACTTATGCCCATATAAAAATTCACTGGCAAACAGAGAAATATCAATTAAAAATTAATGAGACATCAAGAAATTATCAGTGAGAAAAATTTAAAAACATTTTTATAAAATGCACTGAAGGTGAAGTGTGATCAAATAAAATGGGCTGCTTATACATTCATGGGTGAGTGTTAACTGCTACAAACCTACCTGCAATATGGAGCTAAAGACCCTACTTAGTCATTTAACAATTCTACTTCACAGAATTGATTCAAAGAAAATAATCAACACTGTTTGACTATGGGAATGGTCACTGAAATATTATAAATTATGACAAATTTTCAACTGCAAAGACAAATTAAATGAATTGTAGTACACCCTCATTGCTTAACATGACACAAATATTGAATATTTTGTAGTGAAGAAACAGATAGTTATAAGTAAATATGTTCCCAGAATACACATTATAAATCTTCATATATATACATATATACAACACAATCACAATTTTGGGGGTTGTCTTTTATCTATTGATGCATATATATAATTTATCCTATTTTCATATACGGAAAACCACTGTTAACATATATATGTATATATATGTGCAACATTATACAATTAAATCAACTTTAGAGATTTCTGTTTGTCATAATCATGATTTTCTATTTATTTTTATTTTCATTGTTTCTTTATTTTATTATTATTATTATTATTGAGATGAAGTTTCGCTCTGCTGGCCATGCTGGAGTGCAATGGTGTGATCTCGGCTCACCGCAACCTCCATCTTCCGGGTTCAAGAGATCTCCTGTCTCAGCCTCCCAAGTAGCTGGGATTACAGGCAAGTGCCACCACGCCTGATGAATTTTTGTATGTTTAGTAGAGACAGGATTTCACTATGTTGGTCTCAAAACTCCTGACTTCGTGATCTGCCTGCCTCGGCCTCCCAAAGTGCTGGGATTACAGGTGTGAGCCACCGTGCCCGGCCTCTTTTTCTTTTCTTTTCTCTTTTCTTTTCTTTTCTCTTCTCTTCTCCTTTCTTCCTTCTTTTCTTTCCTTCTTTCCTTCCTTCCTTCCTTCCTTCCTTCCTTCCTTCCTTCCTTCCTTCCTTCCTTCCTTCCTTCCTTCCTTCCTTCCTTTCTTTCTTTCTTTCTTTCTTTCTTTCTTTCTTTCTTTCTTTCTT
>NC_037681.1:97595104-97636099 GCF_003255815.1 Theropithecus gelada
CTTTCTTTCTTTCTTTCTTTCTTTCTTTCTTTCTTTCTTTCTTTCTTTCTTTCTTTTTCTTTTCTTTTTTTTAACCTAATTTCACTCTTGTTGCCCAGGCTGTAGTGTAGTGGCACGATCTGGACCCATTGCAACCTCCACCTCCCAGGTTCAAGCAATTCTGCTGTCTCAGCTTTACTGAGTAGCTGGCATTACAGGCATG
This sequence comes from Theropithecus gelada, assembly GCF_003255815.1. NCBI lineage: Eukaryota > Metazoa > Chordata > Mammalia > Primates > Cercopithecidae > Theropithecus > Theropithecus gelada. Next base: position 97,595,307 of record NC_037681.1, read on the forward strand.
CGCCACCACACCAGGCTAATTTTGCATTTTTAGTAGAGATGGGATTTCATCATGTTGGTCAGGCTGGTCTCGAACTCCTGACTTCATGATCCACTTGCCTCGACCTCCCAAAGTGCTGGAAATATAGGGGTGAACCACTGCAGCCCGTCTATTTTCTTTGTTTCTTATTTATTCATATATTTTCTTTTACCTTCATTTAAAAATTATATATAATGTTCATTCATTGCTTTTTCACAATAAAAATATTTTCCTACTACATTGAAAATACATATACATTGATTTTGGGGGCGGGGGGGAAGAATACATAGACCTATAAAGAAGAGACAGGAACTACCTGAAATCTAATCATGCCGAAAGAAACACAATTACAATTTTGGGTATTGTCTTTTATCTATTGATGCATATATATAATTTATCCTATTTTCATATACGGAAAACCACTGTTAACATTTTTTATTTTTTTATCACATTTTTATTTTCTTGAAAGGTAAAACCAGTATTCTGAAGTCCACTTCCAAACTTCTAGAACTGGTGTAGGATGATTCTGGAATTTGCCATTACTTGCCCAAGTAAGGTGGAATGTTGTCTGGCCAGGCCACTTTCCTACAACACATTCCACCAGGAAACTCATAAACAATAGGAATTGCTGAGTATTTTCTGCCGAACTTTTTTTTTTTTTTTTCAGTTCAACTCGGAAAATAGATGGCAATCTTCACATGTTAAAAAGATGTTTTCCTCCATTTCTTTTCCATTTTAGCAGAGACAGTAAAGAATTCAAATTATATAATATCTCTGTCCTCCACACCAGCTGTGTTTTGTGTTTGTCAGATGCTTAGAGTGATTTTCAAACAGCTGGGTTTTCTCAACCATATTTTACCCCAATTATCTTTCTCCATGATCTTCAAAGCTATTTCAAATGATTTTTCCCCTGATTCAATACACATGTTTATAGTATAAAAAAAATTTAGAAAATAGAGAAGAAAATGATGAAGAAAATCAGAGTCAGCTATAATGATACCAACCAGTGATAAATAACATTAACATCCTTTTATCCGTGGTCAGTCTCCTACACATACACATACCTGCAATCCTATTATACATTTTGTTTTGTAAGCTTTACACCTTATAAAACAGCTTTAATGGTTTCCATTTTCATTCAGTATTTTCCTAAGTGTAGACTTCAATGTCTGCAGTCCCTCACTCCCACTGGCCCCCTCTCCAGTGTTCCCTTATCAATTGTGCCAGCTCTTTCTTTTAAGTGCTCAGGACTAAAACCATGGACTCTTCCATGACTCTTCATTTTCACAAACTACATCAAATCCTCAGAAAATCCTAGTAACTTTGGGAAAAAATGTTGTAACCTACACACTTCCTACCCTTCACCTGCTAATCCCTCAGCCAGACAATCACTGATTCCTGTCTTGTCTATGAGAGCAATTTCTCTTCTTTCATTCTTGCCACCCCTACCGTTGGTTAAATGTAAGTCAGACCGTGCACTCCTCTGCTTAGTGTCTGCCATGCCATACTATCACCCTGAAAATAAAAACCAAATACAAGCCTTGGCCTACAAGAACCTGGACGAGTGGCCTGTGCTGCCTTCCTGATGTATTTCTCTTCTCTGCTTTCTCATGTGGATCCAGCCACAGTTACTTGCTTAATAATCCTTGGACATGCTGAGCTTGCTTCTGAGTGTCTTTGGACTTTCTGTTTTCTCAGAATGTTAGACCTTTCCCAAGATAGCTTCACGGTACCTTTCCTTACTTTATACAGTTCCTATTCAAACCTCATAGACTCCTGCCCTGACCAACCTATAAAAAATTCATCAGCTGTGACTTGTTCTCCATTCTGCTTTATGTTTCTTCATAGCATGTATCACCACCTGATATTATGTTCCATATTGATTTACTCATTTTATTTTCTACATCCCCCACTAGAATGTAAATGAAATGAAGACAGAGATATTGTCAGTTTTTGTTAATCACTATATTCCCAACATCTTGAAAATGAGCGGCACACCACACCCACTCACTAATTGATGAAAGATTCTCCTTTAATTGAACAGTTTTTGTTTTCTCTTGTAAGTGACAATTCCAATCCTTGATGATGTCTTAAGGGTAAATTCTAAGAAGCTAATTATTTTTAAAATTTGAACATTTTGTAATATTATCCTCAATAACAGATTTTTCTAATTGATGCTTCCACCAAAAGAATATAACCGAATTTCACCAAAAGGATATAAAATGGAATAACTATTTTCTTATAATCTTATCACACTGAATTTTATCATTTTTGCTCTTATATTTTTGATTTGCTTGTAAGAATGGGTGCTTGTTTTAGCATTTTAGCTATTATTGATAAAATTGCTTTGAGATCACTTATGTAAACACCCTGCTGCACAGTGAGGTATTAATACAGGTTAATGAATAAGCAAAAAAAAATGTCTAAACGTATTGCTTTCACCAAGAAGTTATAAAATCTATAGAAATTATATTCCAAATATAAAAGTCTATGGTTTGCAACCTGCTGTAACTTAACTTCCTTACTTAGTTTCTATTTGTTTTACTAAAATATTAAAGTTCTTGCTTCAGTAGGATTATTGGCCTCTTAATGTAAAAGATTCTTTGAAATCAATGGATAAACAATAAAAGCATAGAGATTACCTGTGAATGTGCTTTCTCAAAGAATTAAAATTTAAGAGGTTTACTTCTAGTTATTATACAACATGATACACTCTCTCTTCTCACTGACCCAGGCTGTGGGTTATTCTGAGAAATACCACACTCTTTAATAGCACATCTGGTAATATTGTAACCACTGGTTTAAAAAAAAAAAAGTTAATAACTAGATTCACTGGCAACAAATCAGATGTTTGGATGTGACTGATTGAAACATAGAAAGGAAAATGAACAGTCCTTATTCTAAGGAAGTAACCCTACCCCACCCTGTCCAGCACCACACTTTAGCCTCCTCCTTACCTTGTACCAGTCATGAACCCTGGATTTCCATAGTTAACTTCGTTCTGTTAAGGCTTTGCTGCAAAAGGTTATTACTAACATGCTATAATATAGAGTTCCTGACATAGGCACCCAATGAGTATGTTTTCAAGTGTGCATGAGTTAATCTTAGCAGAGAAAAAAATAAACATTAGCACCCTGTAGTTCTTTTGCCTTTGTATGTTTTCCAATTTTGTAGTTGCTACAAAGCAGCTTGCGAGGCTTGAAGGCCCAAGATGGATGAATAGGCATTTTGAAGAGGAAAATGTGGGCAAGGACAAAACAACATTGGCTGGGGACTCTTGGGAGAAAAGCAAGCTGTCTGAGAATTCAGAGGTGGTAGCCAGCCAAACATTGCAAGTTTAGCTAAGGCCATTCATCTGGTGGGAACACCTATTCCCTTTGGATCTCATTTCAGTCAGGATGTCTTTCTTGTTTCTGCCATGTACATGTCTAGCAGGTGAGTGTGTTTATGTAGAATGCAAGGGTTAGCATAAGAGAGATATAAACACCAAAAGGACTGGCTTCATGTATGTATGACCTGTGCATCCATCTTGAGAAGGATCCCATGCTTGCTCTATGAAACAATTTTTGGACAAAGTCATCTCATTTTTATTTTACCTGTCCTGAACAACAGGAGGCAGCCAATTAGAATCCAAATTCTCAAGAGCTGAAAGCAAGCCTACCTTTGACCAGGAAGATTAGAAATTGGCAGGGATGAAGGATAGGAAAACATGTAAAACTGAATTTCTTTCCTAGGTCTGACTCATTGCTTTTATTACATAACAGGTTTACACCTTTTCTTTTCTTATGGTTTCCGTACTCCCATGGAAAACCCCCTTTTCCATACTCCCATTATATTAAATATGTTTCCTAAGAATTGTATTTCAAACACTGAGTTTATTTTTTTCCTGGAGCAGTAAAACATTAAAATAACTTATACTCCTTTTGATAGATGGAGTTATTTGAACTTCATAAAGCACTAAGAAAAATTTATAGGGTAACTGAATAATAAACACAGCTAGTAGAGGCCTTTGAGGTCTGGAATGAGGAGTGAAACAATGTATACTTCCTCCTACCTCATATATCTAATCCAATTTTCAGATCTAGGATCCATTCTAGTCACTTAAACACCACATAAACTTCTTTGACAGTTAATTATATTATGTATATGCCTGGTACTATAGAAGAACTGACAGAATGAAAACTTCATTGAGTGTTTTCCTGGCCACTAACCAATGAAATGCTCTCTGAGAAGGAATAGTGGTTAACAAATGCTGATAGGTGTAATGGCCCTGGCAGTAAATTCTCCATTCTTAAGAGACTGTTGGGAAGGCCTGAGAGTGGCAGCTTGCTAAACTGTGGTTTAAATTGACTGCGAATATTTGTTAAGATTGAAATGAGATTTAATGGGCTCAGCATGGGTTTGATAAGAGCCTGTATTACCAAGGGACATTTAATTCAGTATAATTATTGGCTTTAGGTTATAGATGGGTTGCTTCCAGTCCCAACACTTTCCTATGAAGGAGACTGTTACAAATAAGCTTTTGCCCTTTCTTTCTTTCTTTCTTTCTTTCTTTCTTTCTTTCTTTCTTTCTTTCTTTCTTTCTTTCTTTCTTTCTTTCTTTCTTTCTTTCTTTTCTTTCTTTTCTTTCTTTCTTTCTTTCTTTCTTTCTTTCTTTCTTTCTTTCTTTCTTTCTTTCTTTCTTTCTTTCTTTCTTTCCTCCTCTCCTCCTCATCTTCCTCCTCCTCCCCCCTTTTTCCTTTTCTGTGTTTTTTTGGATAGCAGCTGTTGCTATGCCTTTAAATTCACAAATATTTTGGCTACAATATCTGCCATTAAAACCATCCACTGTANTCTTCTTCTTCTTCTTCTTCTTCTTCTTCTTCTTCTTCTTCTTCTTCTTTCTTCTTCTTCTTCTTCCTCTTCTTCTTCTTCTTCTTGCATTAAGGCAGCTTTTACATGTCTTAGCAAGGATGAGATTAATATTTAATTACCATTAGTGGCCACAGTGAATTTATACATTGAAATAGGATTTTTTCAAGTCATGTTGTGAGAAAGTTTACCTATTTTCTCTAAAAAAATTCTTCGACCAATATGGTGAAACCCTGTCTTTACTAAAAATACAAAAAAATTAGCTGGTGTGGTCATGGTCACCTGTAATCCCAGCTACTTGGGAGACTGAAGCAGGAGAATCGCTTGAACCCAGGAAGTGGAGGTTGCAGTGAGCCAAGATCATCCCATTGCACTCTACCCTGGGCAACAAGAGTGAAACTCTGTCTCAAAAAAAAAAAAAAAAAAAAATTCCTCAGCTGCACTTAAGGAGTAATATATATATGTATACACACACACACACACACACACATATATGTGTATATATGTGTGTATGTGTATATATGTGTGTGTGTGTGTATATATATATTTCATTTGGAAAGGTATACCCACGAAATCACCCCACTGAGGAATTGTTTATAGGAATAATTTCTCTTTACTTAAATCATCAGGAGTGGTATAATTTTGCTTCTGTCAGACAAGGATCATCTCTCATCAAATGTCTCATAAGATATCTTTTATCAGCCCTGCACTTGCTTGACTTTGTCTAATGTCAGAGAAATACAAAAGCCCAGGTCTGAAGACAATTTTATGACAAGAGATCCCCAAGACACAGACTACAAAAATATTTATTTCTACTTTGTTCTTATGTCTTATATTCTTTCTGTTTCTATTTCATTTTTTAAAAATATATAATTGATGTATTTCAGGTGCAAACTAAATTTATACGAACAGTAAAAAAAAAATCTCAGACAGTACAAAATGATGAAGTAGGCTAAGTTAACGTTTGGTACATTTTTTTCTTTTGAGTTTTGTAATAGGACTGATTGATGGGCTTTAGGTTTTATTATTTCTGCAGAGATGGGATGAGGCAGATTCAAAGGATGTTATTGTTCCAATAAACCTTTTTAAGAATAGTTTTAGATTCACACAAAGATTGTGAAGATAGTACATAGAGTTCCCATATTGCACACCCAACTTCACATATTCTTACCATCTTACATTACTAATGAATTGGTATTACACTGCCACAACTAATGAACCAAATTGGTAATTATTATTAAGTAAAGTTCATTTATATCTTCTTAGTCTTTATCTAATATTATTTTCCTGTTCCTGGATCCCACACTATGTTTAGTCCTTAGCCCCCTCTGGGCTTTGACTGGGTCTCAGACTTTCCTTAACTTTGATGACTTTCAATGTTTTGAGGAGTACTGGTCAAGTATTTTGCAGCATGCCCTCAATTGGGATTTTTCTGGTCTTTTTCTCATGACTATACTGACATTACAGTTTTTGGTAAAATACCATTTTCATCCAATCTATTTACTGTTTCAATTTTTTAATTTTAAATTTTAGAAATAGAAAAAAGCTTATAGAATAAGATATAAAGAAAGAAGAACTTTTTACAGCTGTGAAATGTGTTTGTGTTTTAAGCCAAGTGTTACAACAAAAGATTTAAAATGCTTAAAGAAGTTTATAAAGTAAAAGAATTGTAATAAGCAAAGGTTAATTTATTATTGACAAAAAACAAACTACTGGCTGTTTGTATTCTTTAACATGAGTATCTATTTTGTCATAATGTACACTTGACTCTCCTTATCCATATGGTTCTGCATCTGCTGATTCAAACAACTACGGATCAAAAATATTTAAAAAGATAAATTAAAAAAACAAGGCAAGAATAAAAAATATCAAGAGCAAAAAAATACAATATGACAAATATTTACATAGAATTTACGTTGTATTAGGTATTATAGGTGATTGGAGATTATTTGAAGTTTATGAGAGGATGGGTGTAGGTTACATGTAAATACTACCCCATTTTATATAAGGGACTTAAGTATCCCTGAATTTTGTTATCCTCAGGGGTCTTGGAGCCAATCCCCCACAGATACAAAGGGATGACTGTAATAACAATAGCAATACTAAAAAGGCTTCAAGATACCCCCCCGCCACACACACACACACACACACACACACACACACACACACACACACACATCTTTATTTGTACAATTACAAGGCCTCTGGACAAAGGTCAGGGAGAAGCTTTATTGAAGAGAGTGTCTCAAATCCTACTACCTTTTTACATCAACCCTTTTACTAGTATTAAAATAACCAAGTGTTAATCATCAAAGAAGGAAACACCTCCACCCAATATCCAATTACTTCATGTGTGTTTCTCTACAAATAATGAAAATATGAACAGACAATATTACCTTGCATTTAGGAGAATACTAACAGATTCTAGGATCTGTGGGTAGATCTTATATTGAAAAAAAAGACAATACATTTTCCATGTAAATAAAGAAAACACAAATGAGGAATAAGCAACTTCTAAAGTACACAGTTTCTGAGTCAGATGTAAACAATTCCTCACCCTCATCTTCTTTCCTGCTTCCTTTTTCTCCCTTTTTAGCAGAAATCTCTTCACCCCAGAGCACTCACTTATATCTGGCTATAAATTTGACCCCGCCTATCATAGGAGAAAGCATCTCATAAACTAAATAACAGCATACAGTAAATCTCCTAATTTTTGACTTGTTACTTAACACAATTCCATTTGGCAGACATTTATGGAGCAGCAATTCTATGCTAAACATGGGCATCCTGGAAATCAGCGCTGTCTACAAGTGGGGGTAGACATATAAGTAATTATGATTCAGTGTGATTTGAGTAGTGGTGTAGGTGTGTTCCTTAGGATTTTATTTTTCCTAATAGTATTTATGTTTTTTTAAAAAAATAAGGCTACAAAGAATAAAAGGCTTATTTTGAATGAGTCCTTAATTGGAGAACTTTAGATGTGAGCCTAGAGGGTATAATAATATGAAATTTTAAAAGACCTTTCCCTTTATATCATAAATGAAACATAAAAAACTAATCATTGGTATGGCTTTAGCTCCATGGAATTGGTCTTGTAGCTACTTCTTGACACCCTCACACTTACATGTATGTTCACAGTTATAACCCTAGTACTGGGCACAGAGCCTGATGATATAGTATAGAGTAAGTGCTCATTAAATATTTCTTATTTAGGTACTTTTTTGTTTTATATTATGTTTAAAAATTTATAGATTTTATATTTAGAGCAATTTTAAATTTATAGAAACACTGAGTGGAAGGTAGAGAGATTTTCCATATACCTCTTGTCCCTACATGTGCACACTCTGCGCCACTCTCAAAATCAATATACGTTTTAAATAAGAAATTTTGCTTCTAGGATTTAAGTACAGAAAAATATTCCCATATGCACAAAATAACAAATGCAAAGGATTATTCCCTGCAGCAATTTTTATGTTAGCAAAAGCTGTTAGATCGCCTAAATCTCCACAACAGAAATTGGGTTAGATAAATTATACTATTTTCATAAAATAGATTAAATACAAAGATTTTTTTTAAATAATAAATGTTTCTGTGAACTAATAAGGAAAAACATCCAAGATAATAATGTTAAGTGAAAAAAACTCAAAAGAAGATACAAAAGTGTGGGTTTAGTATGCTACTATTTTCATAAGAAAATTGGAAATATAAGAATATATGTTCCTGCAGTTAATAATATTGTTACAAAAGGCTAGAAAGAAAATATTGGATGTTCCTAACACAAAGAAATAATACATGCTTAAGGCGATGGATATGCTAGTTACTCTTATCTGATCATTATGGACATACATCTATCAAAACGTCACTAGGTACCCCATAAATATGTAAAGTTATTAACTGTAATAATTATTAATGGTAATAAACTGAACTAAAAATAAAATAAAACAAAGAAAAGAATATATGCATTTGCATTTGTATGCAGTTTGGAAGGACTCATAAGAAATTAATAACAATGGTCCCTGCTGGTGGGGAAGTGTGGCGGGGTAGAGATGAGGGGAAGAGGAGACATGTGTGGGAGACAGCTTCACTGTGCTTGTTCTAAAAATGTTCTGCCTTTCGAAACACAGGACAATTTTATCTATTAAAAATAAGAAAAGAAATAAAATTTGTGAAAAATCTTATTTGAATGAGTCAGTGACTCTTCACACAAAAAGATTATAGCTGATATACCCACTGAAACGTAAACTCAGACTAAATCCGTGAATTAGGTAGATGTTTCTTGCTTGCCAGTGTTGGAAAACGAACTCAGAGTTTAGTTTGGTTAATGGGTGACTGTGTTGCTCATGTGACAGGGAGTGGCCTGGCTCCAAGCCTGCCAGAAGCGAGATATTCAAGTTTAAGCCTGCATTTGTCTCTGCACGGTGCTGCTCTATGAAAGTCAGCAGGGCTGGAAGTACGATTGATATCAGCTGAAAGAGATGATGAAATGAATTAATACCTATCAATCTGAATGCTTGAATACCTAGAATGGCTTAAGGCAGGATCTGACAAATAGTGCTATGCAAAGTTAGTATTAGTAATAGAAGGCAAAGTCATAGTTGTAGTAATAATAATACAAGCTTTTATTATTAACTGATTTGTGTGATTGGATTGTTTTGAAGACTGCAAAAAGTTTGAATCCAACAAAAAGTTTGAGATTGGTCAACATCAGACTGCTTTCTGAAGGCAAGCATTAAAGGTAGCAGAAAAAACTGATTTTGCAGGCACACATAAAGTAAAAATGTATCAGAGATGAATCGAATGGCATGGAATGATGTAAAATGAAACATAAAGGAATACAAATATAGGTAAATGAATTTGTATATTTTGAATGTGTTAGCTTCCACCAATAACTGGGGTGGGGGGTGCTCTTCTACAAATTTCTGAAATTGACTTTATTATCTTCCCCTTTCCTTTCTCTAAAAATACACTTTTTAATTTTATTTTGTTTCTCAGTTATGACTATTATTAATTTTGAGGTGGGGAGGTATTGGAATTCCTTAGACTCATGTCTCTATTTAATCCTCCCAGATTAGCAGATACAACCTGGGGGAGATCAAATTCACAAGTCTGTACTGTATCCTCCCTGCTTTCCTGTGTTTGCCTGGAGAAGGTGACCTTGCTGGTATCACACAGAATCTGATACAGAAAGCTTGTTTGTATGCAAAGGGGTTAGTTAAAGAGACGTAGAGACAAGAAGTGTTTTAGCGTAGACCATCAGAAGACCCTGTCTCACAGGGTGCAGGAAACTTTCAGAACTAGGGTCCCCACTGGCTGATTTGACTATGCATCTCACCAACATCTGAAATGTAATTACTGACCCCTGTCCTAACACAATGATCTTGACTTGAGCTGACTGCTCATCACAAGTATCCAAATATCTACTCAATAGAACTGAAAGTAGAAAAAAATAATAGTCATGAAAGCTATGCTTTACACGCAGTCCAGGAAAGCAGATATTCACACCAATCTATTATGATGGAATCATAACCTATAGAAGTGGAACACGGAATCTGTATTTTAAAAAAAGACTCCAAAGTAACTTTAATAATCAGCCACTATTGCATATTTTCTTAATAATTAGTTCCCAGATGTTTCATAAGCTGGATCAACTTTACTGAATCTTGTAAACTTCAGCTGATGACAGCGATCAGAAAGCTCCTTGAGCATAACTTGTTTCCTCTTCCTTCTCCTTTCTCATGACATGCAGGTGGATTACCTGAACACTGCTTTTACTTAGAGGTAAAGAGTTTTTTTGGTGCTTAAGAACATGCTGTCTCATATAAAAACCAAATAAGAAAAAGAAATGGCTTTTCATGTTTGGGGGAAGTGTACATGCAAAGGATTGCAGTTCATAGAGTCAAAGATACAGTCCTGTAAGTGTGCCTTCTGTGTTCAGGTTAAGCCAGATTGTTCTATTGAGCCTTAAAATTTTGATATTAACAATAGATGCATTTGCAAGGTCAGAAGAAATCTAAAGAAGGAAGTTGGTCTTACTCGCTGAAGAATGCATGGATTCAAACTGAGAGGAGGGAGAAAAAAAGATAATTCACAGGGAGAGAACAGCCTGAAAACCATGAGGAGTGCCAGGAGTGCATGCAATTGTTTCTAGTATCAATGAATCAAGAAATTGCATGCTTGATAATTAATTGTAATATATGACAGGAAGTGATGTGTCATGGGTAATATAATATAATATTAGAAATTTGATTTAGATTGTTGCAAAGTTGGAGGTTTCACTGGTATATTCAAGTTGGTATGATTATTAAAGAACTAAAGACAAAACAAAACTTGTGCAAAGTGAAGTTGGGGTTAGCATGTAGGAGATAGAGCAATAAATATTTTCGAGTTATGAAGCTGGGAAATGAATGAGTAGTACCTCATTTAGTCCTCACAAAAATACTAGTTATTTTTACATGAAATAATGGCTTCAGAAAGGTTAGGAAACTTATCCAAGGTCACACAGCTAGTAAATTGGTGAGACTGCATTCTGTGATTCCATTCTTGGCACCAGAAGTTCTGGGAGCAGTCAGAATTACAGCCAGAAAACGAGACTATGCTCGTATATGACTACTCAGGTTCCCTGAAACTGCCTTGGAAAACTTCCTTTAGTATCATTTTAAAATGAAAAGTGCTTTAAAATATGCTTAAATGGTCTTTGAGCAAGAGATATTTTTAATGATCCTATCAAATTTGCGTTAATGAATCTGGGCTGCAGAGTAATATCTTCTTGCTTAAGATATGCCATGTTAGTACCTTTCATGTGAAAAGATTGGTTTTCCTCTCCAGGGAAGAGGAATTGTGTTATTTAGCATAAAGCATATCATAATTCATATAACATAATCATGTTGGACATCACACTAAGGGGTTTCATGCTCTCTTAAACTCTGAATGAATAAAAATCCAGTTCAAGTTCTTTAAAAAGCTAATGAGGATACAGATGGCAATAGAAGCATGGCAGTTGTAGTTTGTAGCTTTCAGTAAAGAAAAAGAAAAACAAAAGCTACAGCGAATTAGTCATTGTAATATACATTTAAGCTGGTCACATATTTATACACCCCTAAAGATAATTATTATTTAAAAAATAATAAGACAGAGTACATTGACTATTGTTTAACTTAAATGTTTTCTTTATGCTTATTTTGAAAACATGGCATTTTATTGATTTGCTGTGTTCCCTTAGCGGGTGAATAATATGGTGAAATTTACCTAATAGGACATAATCTCTCATAATAATAAATTTCTATTCAATGGAACTGGAAGCAGAAAAAAATAATAATAAAATGCATGAAAGTTATGCTCTTCCTACAACCAGGGTTGATCACATTACTAAACTCAATGTCTCAACTAAAATGATCTCTCAAACTCCTAAGATTCCTCCTGGAGTGAGCAAATGCTTGTATAAAATGTATTACACATTGAAAGAACTGTGGTTACTAGTCTCCTTTTCAATTCCTCACAAATAGAATACTGATGCTTTGTAAATTCTGACTCTATGTCTAATTAATATTTAAGGTCAATATTAATTGACCAGTTGTTTATCCAATCCAATTAATATTTAGGATCATGCCTTGATCATGACATGATCAAGTTCACTCATGTATCACCCCATCCACACATGCAGACACATGCACACAAACATACAAGCAGCAATACGTGCTTCTTGATAACATTATTCAAAAAACTAGTTAATCCTAAAAATAAAATTATTAAAGTTACAAACTGAAATAATCACATAAACTACCTAAACTTAAAAGGTTAAAAGTTGAGGTATATTAAATACTAGTAAAACCAGTTTTACTAGTTTTATTAATAAAGTCAGTTTTATTAGTTTTACTAGTAAAGTTATGCTAGTTTTACTAGTTTGTATGTTGTCCTAAATAATTGTCGACATGGTATGGAACAAAGAAAAGAGCAGAACAATTATTGAAATAAGAATAATGCAGCAAGTAATATTCTGTGTCTAAAACTCCATATTATTTTCCCAAGAGACGAGGTTTGATTAAAATAAAATAACTAAAATAAAGCTAAATCTATCCCCCTACAATTATGAATAAGGTCAAGGTAAACAATCATAATAGTAGCCAGTATTTATTGCCATGTTATTATATGCCTTATATATATTATATCACAGAATATTTTTTAAAAATATATGAGGCAGATGTTAATATTTTTCTCATTATACAGATGAGGAAACTGAATCATGGAAAAGTTACATTATTTGTCTACAGTCATAAAAATAGTATGCATACTTCCCAAATCAGAGGACATAAATAGGAAGTAAAATGCGGTCAAAATAGCAAAAATGTTTTTGCTATTTTGCATAGCAAAAGAAACCAAGAAACTAAGAAAGAGCGAGGAAACATTCTACAATTAAAGACTAGCCATTTAGGTCTGGAATATAGACTAACAAACCATATCTTAACATGCTGTTGGTAGGTGAAGTACTTAACATATTGATAGATTTCTCACTTCATAATTTCTTTGAAAATATTTATTTCAAGAAAATTTTGAATAAAATTGGAAATCAAAGATATTGCCACACACAACAGTAATACTTGCTTACTTTCTCCACTCTTCTTAAAATTATGATTCATCTTCTAGATTGTTACTCTCAGCCTACCAGTGCAATTAGATCTGCCAGTGAGAACACAGATAATGCCACAGGGAATTTGCTCACATTTCAGCAGTGCATCTAAAATTCTATTTTCATGTACATGTATCCTTCCTTCCTCAAGTTTTAATAGCCCTATCGTGAAAGGTGAAACCATCTACTTTTTGCTTTTTCAGGAATCCCAACCCATCTGTGCAGCCACTGTGTGATCTGAGTCTTCAGCCACCGTGCCTCCTTGGCATGCTGCCATGTTCTAATAATGCCCATCATAGCAACAATGGCAGCCACAAGAAAACTTGCTAGATCCCACATGTTCTCACAGATATCCATCCCCCAGTTCTCTTTCCCTTTAATACAATTTCTTAAATAAAAATTAAAAAGGAAACTACATATAGTCTAATTCTTCAACTCCCATTGTGTTTAATCCAAGCTTTTGGTCATGCAACTATGATTAAATGGTTATTTATCATTAAATGTAATTGATGTTTTCTAAGTTCTCATCTTGCATGGCTGCTCTCTCAGTCTTTGTTGGATAATCTACCTTTTCCATTTGGCTGCTTTATACCGTCATTCCTCAGGTCTCCATCTTGGAACTTACTTTCTTCTCATTTTACATTCTGTCCCTAGGCTTTCTAACTTTTCACTACATCAAATTAGAAGAATAAGACTCAAGGCTGGATTAGGTCCCAGACTAAAGCAATCGTAGTAGGATTAGAAAAGAATGGAGTGTCTAAAAATTGTTCTAGGACACTATGGAAGTAGGAGTGAAGGCAAACAAGAATCTAGGATAAATCACTGTTTTCTTTTTGGTCATAATTTCTGAGAGCCTGTATCACTAGAAGACATTTGTGATAAAAAATACCAATAGATTCAGTTTTAGATACGTTGTTAATCTTGAAGGAATTAGACAGATAGCACTAACCAACTATGTATAATTGTTTTAGTGGGTTTTGCCTATAGAGAATTACTTACAACACATCATCAGTGATCATAAAAATTAATCAAGAGACTGAAACTTTCTTCCCATTAAAAATAATAGAAAAGTATGCTTAAGCATCAAGCTGGTAATACTGATAATATACATTTATCTTTTCATACTATATAAAACTGTGAATGGTGTTATTACACTAATAAAATCCAAAATCATTGAGGCACAAAAGGAGCTAAAAGCAGTTACAGCATCTGAATTCTCCATTTCATTTCACCAGTTCTCTGGAGGCTATGAAAATTAGGGCAAACTGGTAGGACATCACCTAATGCATCTGAAATTCTTTTTTCTGCATTGAAACTAAACTGGTTTTATGTTTTGATGCAAAATTATGAGTTATGTCAGGATGCTGTGCAAGCGTCTATATTCCTCTGACGCTATAAGTACAAAATATAAATACGAGATACTGATGAACACAAAACAATAAGAGGGAGAGCACTTTTGAGCAGTCTGTGACCAGGCTAAGAAAAAGAGAGTTACTCTTGCAGCAAAATGTGGCATATAATGTGTGATATAGCAAAACAAAGCCAAAACTTTTATGGATGCACGTACCTAAAAAGAGATGATGATGCTTTATTTAAATGTATCCCAAAACCTAGCTTCAACAACTTTAGAAAAATCATAATAAGTGATTTAAAAATGCATATGTCTGGCTCCCTCCACTCTAGGTGGAATTAAATTAAAATAGAAGAAAGATTGAGTGCATCCCTGGGTATTATGTACACTTGAGGATAGATGTCTAGTTTATTTTCCTCTTGAGTTCTAATATAATTACTATATTTTTAAAAGAGAAAAGACATCATTTCTAAAACATCACAAGAAATTTAAAGGCACACTCCTAGGTGTAAAATGTACAGAACCAGTTTGAATGAACACCCCAGAGGCCAAATTCATTTCAAGAAAAATCAGGAAACAGAGTAAAATAAAAACAACCAATATTGACACTGCTGGCAATGCCTGGCATGGAGCATTTCCTTTGACTTCTCTGGCTTCTTGTTATTAAATGCTTTGGTATTAACTGTACAGTAGAAAATAATGCATTGATACGCTCAGCAAATGCTTATCCCAGCAGGGGGGATAAAAAGTTGTGTTTTCTTCCCCAAATGTCAACATTCCCACCTTATTAAGGTGAGCCATAAAGAAAATACAACAGTCTTGCCAAACTGGAAGGCAAAGAGAAACTCACCAGTGAGACACCTCTCTCGCCCTATTCCTCCTGGGGCATCCTCACTGCATCATATAGTGCCTGACATGTGTTGAAACAGAGTCCAATAACTTCTTTGGGGGGATACCAAGAAAGTTAATCTATGTTCGTTTTGGAAAATAGTAGAACTGAATAAATTTTTATTGAAAGAATAAAAATAAAACAAACCAAATTGGGCCCATGAAAATATTTAGTAAAATTGTATAGAAAAATGATTATATTCCAGAGTCAAACAGAGATCATATCTCTGGAAAAAAATTTACTCAAGAAAATCAGTTTTTCTTTTGAACATCATGTGCCCTGTGCTCTCAAAATCAGTCATGTAAATTATGAACGTAATAAAATTAGAGTTAAAAACAAGAGATACTAAGGCCTAAATGATGGGGAAAGTGTGTTGACTAAGGAAAAAGCAGAAATACAAAGACAGCTAGATGTTATAATAAAGGAAGATAAGTAAATGAAAATTTTCTATTGAAAATCGAAATAAACATAACAGAAAATCCAACTAAAAATTTATTAGCTATCAAAAAGAGGACAAGAGATTAAAAAGAAAAAAATGTGTTTCCTAAAGAAAAAACTAGTAATGTTAATGAATCACAATAAAAGAAATAATAGAAAACAAACAAGATGAACTTTACTTAGATGAAGAAAATCCTGAACTTTCAGAGGCAAAAAGCTCATTATATTCCAAGTGAATTAAATCAACATGTAAAGAAAGACTGTCACTCTGAGAAACAAAAAATAAAATACGCTAACCAGAACTGGCTTAGCAAATGTAGAAATCAAGGATAAAGGAGAAATTAGTGAATACTTTGCAGAAAATATAAATAAGATCAAGCCACTCAGAAGTGAGAAACAAACTACGTAGTGAAAGGAGGTTGTACCTCTAAGTCTGACTAACTTCAGAGGTTGAGTTTTAATTATTACATACCTGCCCATTGGCCTAAGGGGATTTGAAATAAGATGGTCAATATTGTTGAACTCTTTCTCCAGTCAATACTTTATCCATATAAAAATAATAAAATTATTTCCGTTATTTATGAGGCAATAAAAAATGATGTGCACAAAACCTTTCTAAAATGTTGAAAAAATAATATATTTTAAGGTAGTATTTAAAAATAATGCATTATGTTAAAAAAACACTACAGGTAAAACTAATAAAGTGAGAGAAGCAGAAATTAGACAAAATAAAAAGGGTTAATTTCATCGTTTTATGTTGAACAGAATGAAAAGCTCACATATTAATCTTGATGCCATGATTACGTATAGAAACATGTTAATATCAATCGAGTATATTGTCAAATTCAACTAATATTCTGCATAAAAATTGAAGGTTACTTTCTATTACAAAGAATAAAATAAACAATAAAGATTACCTTGTATCCCATCTACTTTCAATAATTAGTAAAAATGAATTTGCATGAAAAGCAATCAGCCATGAATACATAATCATGTAGAAATTATGAAAAAAAAAATGAGACAAATCTTTGTTGCTCATTATTTATACCTAACACACACACAAATACACTAAAACAGTGAGTTATTCCTCTGAGTATATAAGCAAAATTACATTTTTATTAATGCAGTAAAGATGAGGTAAGTAATTTGTTGGAGAGCATTTAGTTAATTATCAAGAAAATATTCCGTTCAATCCTGATAAATTCTTATATCAAAATAATTTCCACGTGAATCATAACATTATATGTAATAGAATAAAAAATTTAACAAACCACAATAAATATTTGTAAGTGTTCTTCCATTCATTGAGAACGGGAGTCAAGTTCTTCAACAACAATAAGCAAAATAAAAGCATAAGAAAGGGGATTCACTGATTGTTTTAATGATATACACACATTAAGTCTTCTAGATATCACAAAAATAAAAGTAAAGAGCAGATAAAATGTTGGAGAACGTTTGCCATGAATATGTTCCAAATATTGTTAAATTTATATAAAATCGCACTTTAAAATAAAACTTACGAACATGTATGTTTTACTTCCTATAATACACAATACATGTCTTGTTGTTTAAATAAATACATTATAAACCATTCAACTTCAATTCATTTAACCTATACAGAAAGGCTGACTTCAATGACAGAGAGAAATTTGTGCTCCAATGTGTCCTGTCCACAATCCTGTGGACATCTCCCCGGGTTATCTGATTCTTATCTTTCACTGTCTTATCTTTCATTGTCTGTTAGTTAAAGATATCTCATAGTAACACAAAAATAATTCCTATCTGTAGACATGCAAATCATGTCTTCTCTGGTAGAGGCTCAATAGACGTTTTTCAACAATCTATTAATATCTCCAATGGAAAGCGTGTTTGCCTCCGTTTGTATAATCTGTCAATATTCCTGATCTATAAGTGTGTGTGTGTGTGTGTGTGTCTGTGTGTGGGTGTGTGTGTTTTGCATTCTTTTTCGACTGGTTGTATAATTTGCTTGATTCGCTCATAAATGCATGAATAGAATACAAGTTTTAGCTTGTGTTTGTATCTGCATAATTGTCATAGAATCCATATAAATATGTTCTCCTTCAGGTGTTTTCATGTTCAAACAATGAATTATAGTCATTTAATAAATTCTTATTCTGAGTAGCACATATACACTCAGTTTATTAAATGAATCAGCAGGCTACTTTACTTTGAGTATTGTTTATGTTTATAACACTAAAGGAAGAGTAGGCAGACCAGAACAAGCCATGATATCTGTCCTAGAGGAAGAGAGAATCTCATTAGGGCCTTAACTATATATTATCTATGTATTGTTTGTACATATTTGGCAGTTTGTGGATATTTGTGTAATAAGCAACCAGTAAATACGGATTGAAAACACCGCAAAGGAGTGTTAGCACTCTTTCATGTGATTTCAGAGGCAGATAAAGATGATTGGTCATAGGAAATATCTAATGGTAGGACTGTAATTGAGAATGAATTTGATTGTCCATCAAGAATGAATAGAGTTTGAGTGAAATCACAGGATGGAGTGCTTTTCAACTAGGGAAGCAATGGGAACAAAAGTAATCAGGACAGATTTCACGGCATACATCTAGTGACCATTAAATGACACTTCAAATGTACCAAATTCTTCCAATTAGGGTACTGCTTATTTATTATTTATTTACTGTGTTTTAAAATTTTACTGAGCATTTATAATGTTCTGGGCAACTTTTTCAAGTGCTGGGATATGGTGACAGAACCTAAAGAGCTAGAGCTCAGCTCTCAAAGTTCATGCTCTAGTAAGATAGATAAGGGGTAAAATATTTGCATTTAATGCTAAATGTGATTAAAGTTAGAATGGAAGGAAATAAAGAGGATTAAAAAGGAAAGAAACATAATCTGCTTTACATTTCTAAAATAGTCTTCTATATGCTGGGTGGAGAATTGGGCTGCCAAGGGTACATGTTAAAGCAGAGAGGATAGTTAAGAGGCTATTCTAGGAGCCTAAGTTAGAGATAATGGCTGGTTGAAATATTCTGACAGTAGTCAGAGTGCAGGGAAATGGACTGATTCAGGATATATTCTGAATAGAGAGGGAATTGATATACTGATGAATTGGATGTAATGGAGAAAGAAAGGTATTACAAATGACTTCTAACTACTTGACTCAAGCAATTGTGGGGATGGAGTTGTCATTTACTGAAATGGAAATGACTAAAGCAGATGCAGAAGTGAGGATATCTGGGGGTGATGGCTATGGAAGCAAGTGAAAAAGTCCATTTTGTATGCATTAAGGGTAAGATGATGGATAGACATCTAAATAGAGATGTCAAGTAGACTATTGAATATACTGGAGTGCTGAGAAAAAGGCAGAGCTAAAAATGTAAATGCAAACATACACATTGTGTTTAAATTCATGAGACTGAATGAGGTTACTTAGGGAGAGAGTGCAGAGGTGGAGCTCCAGAAGGTCTGGAACTGAGCCTGGAGCACTAAATCACTAAGAGGTTAGTCAAAGGCAAAGTGCCGGAAAAGAAAAATGAGAAGGAACAAGCATTAAGACAGGAGGAAAACCAAGAGATTATGGAGTTGCAGTCTCTAAGAGCAGAAATTATTTTACAAAAGACATATTTAATTTTTCTGAATATATTTTTACAAACCACAAAAACCTGAACATTGGGTTTGCTAACACGAAGTAACTGATGACCTTGATAAAATAGTTTCATTGGAATTGAATGAATAGAATTGCACAAGAATAATAGTCCAAGAGACAATGAAAAATAAGGAAAGTGAGATTGCATATGAGCAAGTATTTTCCATAAGATTTGCTACAAAGAGAACCACAGAAATGTCATGGTAACTGTGCAGAAACATTTTTTCTTAATAATGAATATGTCAGATCATTATCAAATACAATTGTTAATGAGACAAAGAATTTAACAAAGCTAAAGGTAAGGATTACAGGAAAGCCAAGAAGTAGTTTAATAGAGTAGGAAAGAATTTAGGGCTAGGAATGAGAAACAGCTGGTTTTGAAGCTAGGCATCATGGCATACCAGCTGTGTAATCTTAAATAAGTTATGTAAACCCTTATATATAATCTAGTTGTGCATAAAAGGAAAAAAAAAATAAAGCTTGACACTATTAAGGACAACACTCAGGTACTCCCTAAGGATTTAAGGATTTGGAAAGTAGAAGAATCGATTGTCTTTGAAATATAAATTGCTATGTAGAAAAAAATACATATACATGCCAAGGGTGGATTTTGAAATTTATCTGTAAGTGACAGGATAGGTAAAAAGCCAGAAGGATTTAGGAGTACTTTAAATGAACGACATTAAACTACTTAAGAAAAAAATAATAAAAACACTTTGTGCCATTCAGAAGAAACGTTTGGTCATCCATAAAAGCAGAACTAAAAGGAAAGTCACCAGGGAATATGAGCATCACACTGATTCAAGTACTATACAGCAGAGTGTACATTAACCATCCTCTCAAAATATCTCCATCATCTAAGGAAAGCCCATCTCTTGAATGAAAATAACTGTGAGGTTCTGTAGCCAAAGGGATGGAGATTTCCATTCGTGGAGGGAAACTCATCACAATCATGAGAGTGGCTTCCAGCCATCTCAGACAGGCACATTAAGCTTTGATTCAGCCAGTTCTCTTGTTTTACTTCCAAGCTCACCAAGCCACCCTTGTGCACGTCCTTCTCGTGAAGAGAATGTGCTGATGTAATAGACTTTTGAGTATTTCTCTCTCCTGAGACCATTAGTTCTCACGGTAAATCAATAAAGTGGTTTCTGATTTTGACTTGGCTTCTCATAGTGTTAGACTGCAGAGGAGCTAATGTGCCGGCCACACTGAAGTTAAGTATTTCCAGTCCTGGTGACATTATTTTCCATTGTAAAATAATGAACAGAAAGTAGGTGTATGGTACAGCTCTGTGGACGTTTTAGTTAGCAAGGTTAGTCTCTCAGGATCTAATTATTTCTGAGCACATGAAGAGAAAGATTTGGGGTCTTTAAAGAGAAGGGTCAAATTCCAGGGGCCTTTGCAGACAAATTTCCTAATAGTTGTTTAATATGTTATTCAGTAGATATGCATTGATGGTTACTAAGCGTGAGTCCCCATTAAAACCAAAGCACAACATGCTACACTGTTTCCTGTGAAGGCAGCTCAGGTTAATCTAAGGACCATATTGATGCTGGAAACTACACACCGTGATGATTACATCTTAATGAATTGACATGTATTTCATAGCATTGAGACATTTCTTATTTGATTCTGAGAATGTGCAATTTAAATTGACCAAACTTCAGGTTCATGTAGTAAAGATGTATACGAGGCTAATAAAAGCAGTCAACTTATTTTATTTCTTAAATTGTGTTTAAGGTCAATATATTGAGCACTGATAAGATTACAAATACATTGCTTTAGTCTGAGGCAATGCCAATGCCTATCAAGATACTATGTGCTTATGGGTTGTTTTCCTCTTTCCCATCACGTCTGACTTTAAAGCTATTTCTTCTAGGGAACTAGATGGTTATAATAATATTATTGCTTGGAATCAGAATTTTAATTTTCCAAAGTTATTGTTTCTAAAAATAATTGTCTGGTTTGGGAAGACAATAGAAGAAATGCAATAATAATTTTCAAAATACACAGGAAAAGTCATTTGCTTTTACTCTTGGGAAATAGTGATGGAATAAAAGACGTACTGCCTATGTTGAAAAAGTCTTGCTTAGCTTGTATTGACACACTGATTATGCATTTAATGAAAGAAAGAATCATTTATTTGGTCACTTCTTTATTACTATCAATTTTTGAAATAGAATTATCTCCTGTGAATTTCACTTTAACATTGAATGATGTGAGGGTAAGTGATTGCCTGATTGCCTGAGCATGCCATTTAGGGCACTACTGAGTTCTCTAAAGAGTTGCTGCTTCCTCCAAAATTGCAGTAAAGTAGGAAAGCTCTTAAAACTTCAAGAGGAAAAGGCTTCCTCCATAATTGCATCTTATTTGGGCCAGAATCCTATATGTGTAGTGTCTAAAAATGGAGCAATAATATGAAGTGGAAGCAATATCATTGTAATGCACATTTCAAAGAGACTCAGTGCTAATTCTCTTGACTTCATGTGCTTTGAAGTGTTCAGAGAATGAAATGATGACACTTGTAAAGAAAGCAAAAAATTCCTTTTCAAGTGTTAGTGTAATGCTGCCCTTTGAGAAAGGATAAGATAAATGTGTATAGGTCCATTAGGGAGCTAACAATTTCTTACTACAGCTATTAAGTTGTGGGTGACATGAATGCTAGGTACAACTAAATTTTTCTTTGTGTTGTTTGAAAGAGTTAAGCCTTTGTTTCTTTACTTGAAAAGGCACTTTAATTAACGTGAGCTCATATGAGCACAGTGTGCCTCCTCACAGTAGCTAAAAACAAATTCGTCTTCTGTCTCCCAGCTTCTTTTCACTCTGTGGCTGTACACAAGTAGAACACGTGCCTATCACCAAACTAATTAATTACCGCAATCCACCTTTACAGTCTTCCTTAGCCACTCCCATCTTTAATCCTGACTGTACGTTTTTCTTTAATCTCTGATCCATAATAAGTAATCAGAAATTAGGCCTTGACATCCTTCTGTAATTTCATACTATGAAGTATCTTATATTCTTCCCTAAATCCTCTGCTTTGAGTAGCCTAGCTCTGTCATTATTCTAGCTGTGACCCTTCCCATGTGACCAGGGGTATGGAACCAAGGGAATGTCCCTAATCAAAACCTATGGTGTCCTTCAAGTCCACAGTCTTAGACATCAGGATTTGCATTTTCTGCTCAAATGATCCCAAAGTCTTCTTCCACTGGAGGCTGGCCACACTGGAGACTGGCCACACAGACTTAAGACATAACCCAAGAGCAACTATTGGTTGTATAATGAGATAATTATAGGTAGAACTTAATATTAGTTGAGGTGGTGTATAAGGTTCGTTGAGTGCAGGAAGAACTAGAAGTAGGAAAAAAAGGGGAGCAGATGCAAGGTAAGTGTATCCATTTGTACTCTTGTTCTAACCCACAAATACAAAGGGCTCCCTTGTCTAAGGATTCAGTTTAATCCTACTGTTAGCTATTTTTACTGATCATTTTATTTCATAGAGAAGCTGCTCACTTACGACCCCAGAGCTCTTATAATCTGCATCACATCTAATCTCTAATTATATACTGTCATGTAATTGGTCTTGGATTGGTTCAGGCTTCCTCTCACTCTCTGTAATAACTTGTAAAATGGATTTATTTTTACTGCTTAATACATTGCTGTGCATAAATTATTCAGTGCATTTTTGTTAAATAAATGTATGTGGAGAACAAGGCTTATATTTAAATTAATATGCTTCCCTCTTCAATTTTCTTTGGGTTGTTGATATTATTTATGTGCCTGCAGAAAATACAAGCATGTATTCTGGTGTCTTAGCAGCTTCTTGCTCTTCCCTCCCCTAAAGTATGAGACCTCTGCCTTGCCTTTTAATTCATCAGAGTTGTAGAATTCATAGCCGTCACTTATGCATTTTGACCAAATTTATTCTTGAAATGATAGAATTATGGAGAGTGAAGAAACATGCATGGTCATTTCGTTTAATCCACCTTTTTTCTTTTCTTTTTTTTTTTTTTGGTAGGATTCCACAGCATCTTTGACAGATAATCAAAGACTAATTGTCCATCCAATTAACCTTAGACTACCAACGGCGTGTATTACAGAACTCTGAGCATCTTTAACATGACTGATTTATAATATGAACCTTCCAGAACAGAAAAAAACACCTCATGATTTTACATGTCAGAAGTAACAGTAATCTGATTACCAGGGCTACTATTTTTTCACAGGAGAATCTTAGCAACTTCAAATTCTTCCATATCTATAGTGTAAGATGTCACATTTTCCTTACCATCATCAAAGTATTCACAGTTCTATAAAACTATAAAATCTTATCTTTAAGCCAGCTGTTTGTACTCTACTTTTATCCTTAATAGCTATATGCCTTTTCTTTAAATATCTACACCTTTTTATTCTGGTTATTAGCACCAATGAAACACTTTTAAACCCTTTTTATCTTCTGATAGTTTATTTTTTTAATCCCTGTAAAGCAGTGGAAGAATAAGACTAGAAAGACATTTTATCCCTGCCTACCTTTTTGCTATGTAAAATAAGTTGTCTACGTGTGACAGTGGGTGCTTGTGTACATGTGTGTGTTTCTGTACTAGCGACCCAGGGAGCATAACAGTGGAATGGAAGTAGATTATTTGTATCTTTTAGATTCTGAAATTTTAAGATTTTATGTTTATATTAAAATTAGAATCTTTGTCTCAAAATTTTAAATTACCATAAATTATCATCAAAATGTCTTTAAAACAATAATGTTATAAATTAACATTGGTAAAACAAGAAATGGGGAGATTGTGCTTATTTTAAAAAGGTGAAAATTTCTATATTAAACAATTTATATTTAAAGTAGAGCAGGCGAGACATTGGTAAAATGCACACAATGTTAATTCCAGTTTGTGTTTCAGATCCAAAAATAGCTGTTATTATTTATCTCTGACCTAATAAAGAAAATATGAAAATATAAACAATGCCATGCTTCAAATTATGGTCATCTTTCAAAATTATAAAGGTTTCTGTGGTTACAACTTAGCATAATTGGATTTGAATTACTAATCAATTACTTACTGTTAAGAATATTTGTATTTGCTCTTACAAAGTTAATGATGATTTACCTTCTGTCTTGTTTTAAGGTGATGCTGCTAGTAGAGATTGCCTTTCTTTAATTTTATTTATAATTTTGAAATACTAAGTCATGGCTAACAATATAATGAATTCTGTGTGTATCTGTGTATGTGAATGTATGTGTGCATATGTGTCTGTATGAAATGAACAAAGACAAAAACATGTATAGTGAATATAATAAATACATATTGACTTTGCAACTACAGGATACTATTTGTACATTTGATATTTCTCCCTCTGTAGCTTCACTGGTGTGTGTGCGTGTGCACATGCTCATGATTGTTTTTTGAAAATAACCTCTCTCTATGGATATCATATTGTTGACTCTCTGTTCTACACCACCTGGTATTACTTTGGTGCTTTATCTAATTTTGATACTCACTTAAATGTTTCTCCCTAATGTTTCCTGATTACTCTAGCTTTGGGTTGATTCTCCATTTAATTCTATAGCGTATATAATTCCAAACACCCAACCATCAGCCTATAAGAAGACATATCCCTAGATACCTGATTATTCAATATTTCAACATTTGTGTAATTACTTGAAATGGTTTACTCCAAATCCATAAACCAAACTGAAACCATGGTGTAATGAATATGTTCACACACCAATGAAAATGTTGGTATCAAGGAGAAAGAATATTAGAATGCTAATATCTCAGATCAACCCCTCTTATGGGATCCCACTGTTGTCACTAACCTCTTTGCCATCCTTAATGAGAATGTAGCTTTTAAAAAAAAATGTTAATTTATATTTTTTTGTGCGTAAAAGAAATATAATCTATATTTGACACAATGTAGTATCTTTGTGTTCTGCATACCCACATACCCTTTTGGGGTTACTAAATGTTAAATAATGTGATAATTGGTGTCCTAAAAGCAATATGTTCTCCATAAATCATCAATATATTGTTATATTGATTGTTAAAAATATTTTACCAATTTGTATGAAGATGCTGGGGGTTTGGGTACCCTGGAAATCCATGAGATTAATGTAAAATAATTTAAAGTAGGCTCCTATTTTCTGAACATTCATTCTATAATACACTGGCAGGAACAAATTAGTTTTGATACTTAGAGATGTCTGTATTTTATTTTATCTAATTTGCCTTGTTTAGCATGTCTGAGTTTCCTATCACCAATTTGCTTCTAAGCAATTTGGAAGTTTGTCGTAGGCTTCTTTGTATTCTTAGTGAGCATAGAATATGTTGAATATAAAGCAGGTGCCTTTCACATGTATTCAGATTGATTAAAAGATCACACGCACACATACACACAGACACACCAGCACAAGTACTTCTCTGGCCACCAACTGTATTGCATATGCTCTGATTTCCTGAAGTCCGTTTTCTAACACAGTTTCAGCGTATCCGCGAAGTGATTTTGTTTTTCTGCTTAATAGGGTAGAGATGACTAATACTCTTTAGGTTCTGGGTAAATATTTACTGAGGATGAATGAATATTTTTATCTTTCTTATTAGAGTTTGCATTTTCTCAACACATATTCAGTTTATTAAAACAAAGATTGTTAAAATGAGCTTATCTCCATACCTGGAGATTGAATCTAAATAACATTCTAAATTCCATATCTTGTCAGGTTAACTGTAGCTGGTGGGTCGAAGCAGTAACATTAATTAAAAGCCAGTGATGACATTTCTAGTGTACCTAACAACTTCTAAAACAAGAACAACTACAAGCTTCTAGACATGAATGATGACAGCTAGATTAGGATGCAAGAGTTGCACAGGAAAGCTATGGAGGATTAGGAAAAGAGTCAATGAATGGAACATGGTGACTCATGCAACCCAGGAACTACAGGACCCAGAGGAATGATGCTACCAAATTGTCCATGTTGAGAAGGAGAGTATGGCACACTAGACGCACTTTTGTACTATTAGCAAAATTAGAAGGTTAGAAAGTAGAACATGCTACTTTGTTGGGAAAAGTGATGGTGAGTTAAGTTTGCAGTGACTATTAGATATCTTCATGGAACTGTGTATGAAATAACAAATCTAGAACTAGGGTGAGTGATTATGGTTGGAAATACAGATTTGGGAGTTGTTTGACATAGAAATAATGGTTGAAACCATAAAAGTAAATGAACTCTGCAAGGGAGTGATCATAAAGGGTGAGGAGTTTTATTTTAAAGCTCCTATTTTCCTTTAAAAGAATCCTCTGTGACTTATCCATCCACATCCGTGCAGTGAACTCCGTGATTGTAAATATGCCAGTTGTTCTCCAACTTTGTATGGATGTTCTGAGAGGGTCAGAGTAGCTAAATCCATAAATTTATCTACACTGAACATATTTTATCTCAGCTCTAGAGAAAGTAGATATAAAGAAAGTTAAAAATATATAAGCCATCCTGATATACAACAGTTTTCAAATGCATGATGGTTGGGTTTTAAAAACCAGTAGAAAATTGATGGTTCATTTTCTCAGTTTAACTATGTATCAGAATATCCACTTATAAATTTATATTCATAATATGATATATTACCAGTAAACAATATAATACATATGGTAAGGTATGATATTAATAAATATATATTTGTAAAGTTCTAAATTGTTATTCTTTAAAGTTATTTTACTTCATTATGACTTCCTAAAGAAATCTCATAATTGTAAAATGTTTTACATGCTCAATGTAAAACATGTGAAAATAGAGACAACTTTAAATTAGTAAAACTTAAAATATTTTCTTAGAGAAAATAGCAAAACAATATTTTCATATGCTTGTACCTTATATACTGTGCTATTTAATCACAAATAATGAAGACAATTTATGTATTTTCTATCTTAACTTTTCCCTTTTCCCCAATGCCGTTAAATATCCTTCATATAAGTAATTTTTTAAAAGGATGTATGTTGTCCTATTCAATAGATAACCAGGACTTAGTTGAGCAAGTCCTTATTATTTATTTATTTATTTATTTATTTATTTATTTATTTATTTATTTTGAGATGGAGTCTTGCACTGTGGCCCTGGCTGGAGTGCAGTGGCGCGATCTTGGCTCACTGCGACCTGTCCCTCCTGGGGTTCAAACAATTCTCCTACCTCAGTCTCCCTAGTAGCTGGGATTACAGGTTCCTGCCACCATGCCAACCTACTTTTTTTTTTTTTTTTTTTGTATTTTTAGTAGAGATGAGTTTCACTATGTTGGCCAGGCTGGTCTCGAACTCCTGACCTCAGTTGATCTGCCCGCCTTGGCCTTCCAAAGTGCTGGGATTATAGGTGTAAGCCATCGTGCCCGGCCAGAGCAAGCTCTTATTTTTATACTTAGAGGAGATTTCAAAATATCTGTTACTCTAAATTATTTTCCAATGAGAATGATTCCTTTATATTTGTAATTAAGTATGTTTAGGATCTAAGTACAAGTAAAAGTGTCCCATCACATCTCTGCTTGCTTCATTTGACAACGTATTTATATTTTCTAGTTATAATCATATTTTCAATGTCTTTCAATGCCATTTGGGATACAATGCTTTCTCCAATTATTGGCTCAAACTCTTATTCAAATATTACTCTTTATCTCTGAGCTAAGATTTTTGGGAATATAAAAATATCTAGTTTGTTAGCTTAAATTTTTATTGTAGAAATGATACATATATAAAATGTATAAATCTCTTTGGAAAGATGATTCCTACATAAAATTCACTCAATGTAAATAGAAGAAATATCCGTGCATATTATGTTATGCAACAGTACTTGAATAAATGCCAAGTGAAATTTTGTAGACCATGACCAAGAAGAGGTTTTCAGAAGACCAGAAAAGTCTAACCTTCCCTTTAGCTCTACAAAAGTTAATAATAAGAAGACACATCAAAATCCTTTCAGCCTAACTCTGGTTTCCAGGATATGTTCCACCAAGAGAGATCATCCCCATGGTAATATCATAAGGAAGATATAAGACCAATAACATTCAAACATTTGAAAGAATCATTCTTTTGTTTCTAATTTATCCTTTGTGCATGATAATATATCCTCAAATTCAGAACTTGTTGCTTATTGGGCAAATCACCTAAATTCCTAAACAGAGCTTGTTCTTTAAAGTATAATGAGTAAAACTTATTAAATTGTACAGGTTAAGTATGTACCCATTAATTACACTCAATAAAGTTGAAAAAATATATATATAGCCCTGAGAGAAAAAAACACTAATGAAAACTAATGTGTTTGTCTCCTAACATGTGCATGGATTTATAAGGTGAGAAACATCATGTTTCTGTTTAAAAAAGAAAAACAAATACAACTTTAGTTTATCTTAAATTCTAAAATCAATGGTAAATAGTAAGAGTAATACATGTGACTTATTTGTGAAGATTTCTGATTTATCCTTGCATATGCAGAAAGGAAGAGAACTTTCTGACTAAGAAATGTCATTTATGTTATTTAGACTTGTAATAATATATTCAGCTTTGGTCATTTGAAGCAAAATATATGCTCTGATCCGAAGTAAAACCTCTGTCAGAATTGGTCTCTAATTATGGAAGTGTTTTCTGGAAAGAGAGCTCAATGAGAAAAGCAATAGCGAACAATGTTCAGTAACTTGAGAATTTGCACATTTATTTAGTTATATATTTCTTTATACATCCACCTGTCTGCAGTAAGGTCCCTTGAGGAAGGTTACCTCAGTGGACCAGCATCCTATTTAAAACTATGTATAACCTAACATACTAGAAAAGTAAGTTTCACTAAGACTTATCAGAAAATAGATTATGAATATGGGTGAGAAAATTGTTCAAAATATTTTGGAGTGAATAATCATGTGAAATTCACAGGACTATATTAAGTTAATATTGTAGTTTAGCAATGTTCTTGAATTTCTAAATGATAATAGAACCTCTGAAATCCCAGGGGATATTTCTTTTTTTCCTTGGTACTAAGTAGAAGAGTACATGTCACAATGATGGGAAGAAGTTGAGAGAAGTCAAAATAATCAGAATATCAACGACTGTCTCCCTTGCCCACGTTTTCTAAGGTGTATTTGAAGACAGTTTTCCAGTCTAGAGATATTATAGTATGTGGTAAAAAAAATTTTAAATGAAGGAATATCTGAATATTAATTCCTTGTTGTCAGTAGAATGTTAGTATATTGGTTGGACTTTGATCCAACCACATATTTTTTTCTGATCCTCGATTTCATCATAAACAGAAAGGCAAGAAATAATCAAGTTTTTTAAGCTTGAGACAAGTTATTTCTTGGCATATTGTATTTGCTCAATACATATTATCTTCCTTCTTTCTTGTTTTATTTTGATCATGTCTATGCCAACATTTGCAAATTCCCACTCTGAGCATTTTTCACATTTTCCTGTGTTATTTCTCACCCTCGTTTTCTTTCATATATCTCTCTTCTCTTGTCCTTCCCCACCCCCCACCATTTTTAGTTGTAAAGGCAATAATAATAATATTGATGATAATTAACAGTTAATTAACAGTTATACAACAAAGACTGTGCTATATGCTTTATGTAAATGTCACTTAATTCTAATAACATTTTCCAATAATACGATCTATGAGGGAATAAAGGTTCAGAGGTGTTAATTATTTTCTCCAAATGCACACAACTAGTAAGTAGCACAGCTGGGATTTCTATTCACATTTTCAGAACCGAAAATACAGCCAATACAGAACGGAATATATTTCTTAAAGCCTAAAAAGGCAAAGAGAATGTAACTTGGGGCTAGGGCTTATGTATGACTGTGAGTTTTTAGGCTGGTCTAAGTGAAATTGGTTTGTCTTTTCCCTTATGTTACAAGAATATTTTCACCAAAATTTAGTTACTACAGTTATTCAAAATAATTTATGATGTCCTGAAATCCTCATGTTGTGTCTAAGTTATTCAAATATTAAGTTGGAATCATTCTGTCACTTTTGGATTCCTCAGAAGTTAGGCACTTATAAGAATGGAAGAAGAAGAAAAAATTGGGGGATGTTCAAGCTATTAGTACTATTTATATTAACAGTCTCAAAAGTCTCATTAAAGTCAAGAAATTAATATACAAGGGCTGCCTAATCACATTTATCATTCAATTTACATCACCATAAGAAATAATTTTGGCTGACTTATACTGAAACACATTTTCAATTAATTTACTCTGTGAAATATTTATGATAGTTGTTTTCCTACTTTTAAAACTGTAATTAGTTAATATAAGAAGGCTTCCTGCAATAAGTGTGATGTGTAGCCCTGAATCAAGAACTAGAAATTATTGAGTAGGGACAAATAGTGTAAAACATGCAGACTCTAGCTTATTATTATGAATGACAGTGTAAAAGAATTTCAACTTGTAAAAATGTATTCTGATTTTGTTATCTCAAATGTCTTTGTAAATTACATTTGGAATTCATTTTATATCCCCTCATCCCACCTCTATTTAATACCTAAAGAAGCCAAAATGCCACTCTCTACTTGAAGTTGCTATTAACACTTACTGTGTTCTGAAATGGTACAGCCAGTTTCTTTTCTGAATCTCTCCTAGAATAACATCCAGAAATATGTAAAAATGCATTTTTAAGAAATTGGTGTCATTTGGATGAAATGATGCTCTTGATTTTGACAATGAACATGGGAAATGTTAATAACAGATCATAGATGGACTCAAAGAGCTAGATAAAATTCTGAATTTGATCTTGGAAAATTTCAGATATTTATCATACATTTCACAATTCGTTATTAAGGGCATTGTTTTTGTTCAGAAAAATAAACCTATCCTTCCAATTTGTTTCAGTTTACAAAATAATTTTGTGTTTACTAACAACACTGGCAATAAAATACATGTGTCTATTTCTCAATGAAAAGGAAGGCAATGTGGGTACCATTATAGAAGCCAGATTACCTCAAGACCTCTGTAATGTAACTATTCTGCACTGAAATATTTTTGTAGCATTTCTCCCAAGGATATTTACCACAATGTAGTGTTAATTATGAAACTGTTAAAAAAAGAGACAAAGAAATTAAGGGACGACGTGAGGGAAATAAGAGTGCTCTCCAATGATTGTTGACAACAGATGGGGAGTCAATGAGGTAGAGAGATACAGACATTTTATCTTCAAATGACAACAATTTCTGAAAGGGAAACTCTGAAAGCACGAACATAGGATTGCATTCACAGTTCTACTCAGGTGTCAGAGGGGCAAGACTCACAGCAGAAAGGAGAAAATGGTCAATTTTTTTATATCTGAAAACATTTTACTGCCCTTAAGTTCTCTAATGGTGATCTTAAAGTAATAAGAAATCAATGCATTACTTTTGTTATGTAGTAACTTGACAATTTACAAACAATATCTTTTCTTTGTAGTTAAATATTTAATAATATTTTCAAATCTATTAAGACTTGGTTGCACATCAAGCCAACCTGCTAGCTCATTTTGATCCTGTCATTTCTAATCTATCATTCTTGTATACTGGAGATGGTTATTCAGAAAAAGTGTCATGAAAACATAATTATTCAAACATAACTTTTCCCACATAGTGAAATAAATTATCTTATTTGAAAGCATGTACTTTTATATATCATAATAAATTGATTTCCTTATCAAATAATAGTTTGTTTATGTTTATGTTTTTAAAGAATTTAGGTAACATCTAAATACAATTTTTTTAATGGTAAATCTAAATGCACAAAAATAAAGTATTTGTTCCTTGGGTATGAGGAAGAATATAAAGGTCAGTGTCCTATTAGGAAATTCTTGTTATATCAAATGATTCTGAAATTCTTCTTTTGTTCACTTAGTGAGAATTACTGGGAGTCTTCTACGTGTCACACATTCAATCTGGCCCTGAGGACACAATGATGAATAAGGCAGACCCACCTGCTGCCTAAATACTGTCCTACTCCAAGAAAAGCCTCCCTTTAGCTTTGTTTTGTGGGTTCCAATCACAGCATGCTTTTGAATATCATTGTTTTCCCTTTGAAAAATGGATTTTCTTGTGAAGAAGTATAACGTGAAGATGGGGAGGAGCTTAATTTTAAATTCATTTCAGTTAAATGCATAATGATCAAGTTGGATTTATTTTTTTTCCCAAAACCATAGTTTAAATAAAATACAATGAAAATGCAAACAGGTTCTGAAGGAAGCTTCAAATGTGTCTCCACAATTGTTTGGGTAAAAGCATCCTCTCAGAAACTGTCTTCTACCAACCCAGTATTTCAAGAGCAATAACAGAGCTGTTCTTTCCCTTCTCTTGTATTTCTGAGAACATGCTTCTTGGCACCCAACAGGTGTTTAAGTATCCTTGATGGAAGGTCAGCAATCATCTGACAAGGTCATGGAGCAAGATACCAGTAAATAGAAAAGGTAAATCTTTCCGTGCAGTAAATGGAAAAGGTTAATCTTCACATGCAAAAGATGGGATCATCAAAGGAACAAACAAATAAAGTCAAAAAGACTTAAAAAAATGAAAAAACAACTGCTTGAGTTTCACAGCCGCCCTGACTACATGTGTAATCGTTTCTCCATTTTGTATGAATATAGGTAAGAAAACGAGAGAGAGAGAGAGAGAGAGAGAATGGAATTAGTATTGATATCTGAATTCTTGTTTCTAATTACAAATTTATCATTTCTCTGACCATACATGCAGGAAAATGTCACTTTCAATTCACTGTCTTTAAAAGTCCTTTGTTACACTGGGATGGGAAGGAAATTGATTACTATAAAAAACTTCTAAATCCTTAATTTTAAATGCAATATAATTTCACTGGTTATTAGTATTCAAGATCCACAATGCCAGTTAAAAATATAGGAGGTTCAGAATCAATTTGGTAACCTGAAAAAAAAAAACCCAAAAAAAATATATATATATATATATATATATATATATATATATATATATATATATATAAATTCAAGATGAAATAGACAAAATCTCCATTAGAAAAATGTAAAAAAGTATATAAATATGAAAAAAGACAAAATAAATAACCAATAAAATATCAAATATTCAACTGTACTAGAAACCAAAGAACTAAAGATTTTTTAAAAAGAGGTATTACTTTCACATATCAAGTCTGAAAAAAATAAAAAGGAAGATGTTAGTGAGGCTATGGGGCAACGGGCTCACACATGCATTGCTCATGGAAGGCAAAATTTGGACATTTCTTGTGATGACTGATTTCGTGTATCCACTAGACTGGGCTACTGGATGTCCAGAGAGCTGGTTAAACGTTATTTCTGGATGTGTCTATGAGGATATTTCCAGGAGTGACTGACATTTGAATACGGTGAACTGAGTGAAGCAGATGGCCCTCCGCATTATGAGTGGGCAACATCCAATCAGCTGAGGGCCTGAACAGAACAAAAGATTGAATTAACTCTGCCTGATTGCTTGGGCTGGTGGTTTATCAATCTTCTCCAGGCCTCGGTGCTTCTGGTTCCCTGCTTTTCAGACTTGGATTAGAATCCATTGGCTCTCTGGCTCTCAGGCCTTCATACTACACTGCTGGGTTTCCTGACTTCAGTTGGCAGATGACAGATTGTGGAATTTAGCCTCCGTAATTGTGTAAGTCAATAGCTTATAATACATTTTTTTTAATATATATGTATGTCACATACACATGCATGCACATACATATATAAACATACATATGATGCTCTTTGACTTCCATTGTATATTGAAATACCATAAATCGAAAATGCATTTAGCACACCTAACCTATGGCTCACTAGCATAGCTTAGGCTAGCCTACTTTAAACATACTCAGAACATTGGCCTACTGTTGGGCTGAATCATCTAACAGAAAGCTTATATATTAAGATAAACTGTTGACTCACTCACATAATTTGTTGAATACTACACTGAAAGTGAAAAACAGAATGGTTGCATGGGTATGTAGAGGAGAGAATGAACCTCCAATTTTCTTTTTTTAACTTTATAAAAGTTTTTTGTTTGTTTGTTTGTTTTTAAGTTTTGGGATACATGTGCAGAACGTGCCGGTTTGTTACATAGGTGTACATGTGCCATAGTGGTTTGCTACACGTATCAAACCATTGTCTATAACCTCCAGTTTTCTTATGAGTGACAAGTTATTCGGTTATACATTTCTGAGACCCACTTATATTAGGATAGAATATCTACTTTTTGTAAATATATAGTTGGAGTCAGCTGTCCCTTCTATGGGTTCAGAGGCAAAGAGAAATTTATGTTTCTTGAAAGAAATGGTCAAAGTTATGCTTTGAAATCAATGGTAAGGTTTACACATTGTGGCTCTTTTTTGTACATCAATACCGTCAGCATTAGAATGTAGTTTTGCTTGCTTTCATTTCTAAGTGACAGACAGATGATAGCCATCCTCTTTTGTGCATGGTTAGGTAAATTTGAGTAAGGAGAAGTAGAGAAACAATCTACAAAGGTGAGAGAAGAGAGAGGAAACAAGGGAAGAATCAGAAGATGGTCAGAGTATGGTTTGAAATTTGTCCAGGGTCTATTCATTTGTACTTGAGTCAAAAACTTTGAGGGCTAATATTAAATGTATATTCCAAAAAAATTTAAAATTGACTTCTAAAGATATCCTTTTTAAAAAAACTTCAGTTATAATCCTAGACTCTCTGTTAGATAACATATATCTAATTTAATTCTCATAACAAGTATTTCAGGTGGCTTTTCAAGCTCATTTAACAGATGAGCAAGAGGTCAGTTGCTTCTGGGGAAAAGTAGGGCCTAAATCCCAGTTCTCATTCATGAACAATTGGAAATTTCAATGCTAACTGAATATTTCATAATAATAATACATTATTTTTGTACATCTGGTAATAGTGTGACCATGTTAACAAAATTTATTCCCATTTTTAGAATTACATGATGGACAATAAACAGATGAAATAATACTATTTCTGGGATATTTTCAAAATACTTTGGAGGAAGGGGGTTGGAGAAGGTTGTGGATGGGCCAGATCTGGCCAGGGTTGATGGTAGCTGAGTCCAGGCAGTAGGGAAGTTTATTCTACAATACTACTTATATGTGTCTTTACAATTTCTCATTATGAAAAGTTAAAACAACATCAGTACCAGGCCTTTTTGTCTCCAAAGTCCATACTTTAAAACATTAAAGTATTTCCTTCCTTCCTTCTTTTCTTTCTTTCTTTCTCTCTTTTCTCTCCTTTCTCTCCTCTCTCTCTCTCTCTGATTGTCGCTCTGTCGTCCAGACTGGAGTGCAGTGGCATGATCTTGGCTCACTGCAGCCTCCACCTCTGGGGTTCAAGTGATTCTCCTGCCTCAGCCTCCTGAGTAGCTGGGACTACAGATGCACACCACCACACCCGGCTAATTTTTTTGTATTTTTGGTAGAGACGAGGTTTCCCCATGTTGGCCAGGATGGTCTCAATCTCCTGACCTCGTGATCCACCCACCTCAGCCTCCCAAAGTGCTGGGGTTACAGATGTGAGCCACCATGCCCAGCCCCAATAATTGCTTTATTAATATACTTTGAAAAGAGCCACCATTTTTGTTCTTAAGAGACTGAGTCATCTTTTCCGTTTTTCACTTTCCATATCTGTATCAGCAAAAGTTAAATGAAACTATTTTTTTTACTACTCTATAATGTAGTTTTTTACTGAAGTTTATCAAACAAGCCAAGAAGCAAACAATGTACCATTTCCAATAATGTAATTTAAAATTACTGAGTCTTATTCTAAAAGCATGTGACCATACTTTCTATTGACAATTGTCTCTTAATTCCCTGTTCTGAAGTCATTAAACATCTTACTTAATGATGATGGATGTTGCTTAGAGGTTTTTAATGAGGAGTGTTAGTATAATATTACCTAACTCATACATATTGTGTAGCTGGATTTCAGCTTAGAGACTGATTAGTCTTTTTAAAAAACAGAATATGTTCTCTTCATCTTGAGAAATAAAAAAAAAGGATTATTTACCAATCAAAAGGCGGTAATGTGACAGTCTGAAAAGCATACTCATAGGGCCTGCTTTAGAGACAAGTATGGCAGGATTGCAAATATGAATTCATTTTAGTGATGAAAGCAAATCCCCGTCACAGAAACCTAAAGCTTCCTTTATCTTATTTCAGCTTGCTTTAATGCTGGAGAGTGGGTGTTTTGTGATTTATAAAAAGTCTAAAGGTAGAACCTGACTGTAAACAAACTGAAGGATAAACAGAATAATAATACCAATGTACACGACACAACTGCAAAACGTAACAATAAATGAGAAAGTAAAGTGTGGCCGGGCATGGTGACTCACCTCTGCAATTCCAACACTTTGGGAGGCTGAGGCAGGAGGATCACTTGAGCCCAGGAGTTGGAGACTAGCCTGGCCGACACGGTGAAACCCCATCCCTACTAAAAAATACAAAAATTAACCAGGCATGGTGGGGTGCGCCTGTAGTCCCAGCTACTTGGGAGGCTGAGGCACAAGAATCGATTGAATCTGGGAGGCAGAGGTTGAAGTGAGTGGAGTTCTCATTATTGACTGGAAACAAGGTGCAGTAACGTGAGTGGTGGCTCCCTGCTAGACCTCTGTAGGAAGAATCCCCCGGGAGGGAGGCAGGCCTGACCTGGATGCTGGAGAGGGATGGGACCTGGTCTTGTGAACTCCCAGGTAAAGGGGAGCACTGAGGACACCAAAAATATATTCTTCTGTATTAAGGCATTTTTCTATTAAATGCAAGTACCACCAGGGGAGCTAACATGAAATATTTTTCAGTCTTTTTAAACTCAAAAATAAAATGGCTATTTATAAATGTGTCTCCAGCGTGACAGTGTTCTTTATATGAATGCTGCAGAAATGACTAGGGCTTTGATAAGGAATAGGGAGAGGGTGGCTCCTAAACACAACTCTGGTTCAATGCCCTAAGGAGAGGGGAAGTTTCAGAAGCTAGGGGTGATGGGAAAGCTCTGAAAGTCTGGAATAAAGCTGATAAAACAGGGAATAGAGTTGATCTTTGAACAACACACATTTGAACAACATAGGTCCACTTATACATGGACGTTTTTCAACCCAATGCAGATGGCAAATACAGTATTTGCAGGATATAAAACCCATGTAATTGGAGGGCCTGCTTTTCATATATGCGCATTCAGTGGGCCAAGTGCAGAACTTGAGTATGTGCAGATTTGAGTGTATGCGGGGGATACTGGAACTAAAGGCCTGCTATTCCTTTGGGATCCCTAATACCAAGGGATGACTATAATTCCAAAACGGGGAGTTGCAGAGACCAGGGTGATGTAAATGAGACCCTATAGTGCAACATTCAAGGCTGGACTCACTCCCAAGGGCTGCCCTGCACTTGCACCTGAGAATAATCCCCTTAGAAGTTGCCCCAGGTGTCCTCACTTTCCTCAAGTTGCCCTGGTCCAGGTGCCATAAACAAATTTCACTTAGGATAATTTGCTCAGAACTAATGCTAGTATTCTGAATAATCACAAACATATTATTAAAATAGATCCAAAATCAGATATTATTCCTTTTATATAATTTTACATGTATATGTACATGCTAACATCTGTTAGAATCTTTCAGTATCTACCTAAGTGCCATCTATCATCTAGCCATCTATCTTTTATCTACCAGAAACGCTAATAATGTTATATCAGTTCATCACAGAAATAAAGAGAAACACTCATTGAATCAAAGATATATATGGATAGTTAGAATATCTGCTTGGTTTGCCTGCTTTACTCATTTAATTAAAAACATATCTGAATAGTCAGAACATCTGGTTGGTTTGCCTGTTTTACATACAAATGTTAATAAACTCACATTTCTTTTTCCAACTACATACTAAGAACATCTTTGTATTTAGGAATGGCAAGGGTGGGTTTCCTAGAAATGTTCCAGGATATAGCCCACTATCTGATAAGAGAAAGATAAAGTGTGCATAATTAACTATAAATGATGTTAGAAAGTAAAAAGGTCATACGATAAATACAAATGAATAGTTTGTAATAGAGCTGAGGGTAACTAAAAACACATTCTTCCAGCTGAGAGGTTCAGAGAAGATCTTATGAGGAAAATAATAAGATTTTTGGAAGACGATAGGTAAGTATTTATTAGACCAGTGCTCTCCAGATAGATTAGATATCAAGAACCAACAAGAACAGTCTATTTCAAGTGGAGACCTTCAAAAAATACAAAAAAGTAATTATTTTTACAGCAACTGTTTCAGGGAAAACTCGTAAGTTTTGTGAAATTATATCTTTTGGTCATTCATCTCTCTTTTGTTCCTACTCTCAACATATTTGCAACCCACTCCTAACACACACAGGTTAGCCTGAAAATTCTGCTAGACTTAATGTTGTATTTGTAACGTAATTTCCAGTAGAAAAGATGGTTTCTCTAACAATAAATATGATGATAGTATTTAAAATATTTTAAAAAGAATTTTGAAAATTCCAAAATAATTCTTCTTTTCAGTTTACAATTTTTGCATGAGTCAATGACTTTCCTATTTGTCATCATCTCATCTTCCTCCAACCCCTTTTCTATATGGGTTTTCTCCTATTAGTTTACTAAAATTAATTTCGGTCTCAATCAAAGACATATAGCCAGCAGGACGGTCTAGTTTTCTTTAAACACTTAGTTTTTCTTATCTTTTGAATTATTTTTATACTTAGAAGAAGTTCTATTTGTAAAAGAAGAAAGGAAATATCTGTTTGATTTTGAGTGAACATTTTCATTTATAATGATATTCCATTACTTATTTGTAAACATTCCATAGACACTCACTTTTATTTACCTTTATTACCTACTTTATAAGAAATATTTGATTATGTGTATTAGCCATTTGTAAAGTTTTAAATTAAATCACATTTGAATGTTTAATAAAATTTTATAAACATTTAAATTAATTTACATAAGAAAGTGACATGCTAAATCTTCTCACTTGCATATACAAGTGAGAATTGCCTATCATTCAGTAAACATTTTTGAGCGCTCTTTATGGGGCACTCTAGTAAGAAGTGGAAGATCTATTAGCCAATAATAAAGAGGTAGCAAGAGCCAGGGCAGGGTGGAATCTTAATGGAGTTTAGAAGAAAATCCATGTTGGCATTATTCCGTCCAGAGAGCTCAGTCATTGTTCTTTCCTTTTTTCTCAAAGTTTTTTCCCTTAGATTCTTTGTGTGTGTTTGGGGTTGTGGAGGGAAGGGGTAGAAAACAACTTCTTTCCCCAATATATTTGCCTCTTTATTACTGTGTATTGATGTTACATGTGAGCAATAGTTATTCATACATTTAATATTGGAATTTGCCACCATACTAAACACTGTAATTCATTTAAATAATTTTCCCAGTTGATTCCTTTGAGTTATAAAGATAAGCATAATATCTGAAAAC
The DNA here is from genome assembly GCF_003255815.1 of Theropithecus gelada. NCBI lineage: Eukaryota > Metazoa > Chordata > Mammalia > Primates > Cercopithecidae > Theropithecus > Theropithecus gelada. The sequence goes on from NC_037681.1 coordinate 97,635,537, forward strand.
AATAGCTTTATCTACCATCTGCAGATAGTTCAACTTTGGCCTCTTCTTATTTTTTTGCATTAATCAAAGACTCCGAAATTTATACTTCTTTCAAATTTTAAGTCATTCATCCACAAAACTTTCTTTTTTTTTTTTTTTAATTTATTTATTATTATTATACTGTAAGTTGTAGGGTACATGTGCATAACGTGCAGGTTTGTTACATATGTATACTTGTGCCTTGTTGGTGTGCTGCACCCATCAACTCGTCATTTACATCAGGTATAACTCCCAATGCAATCCCTCCCCCCGCCCCCCTCCCCATGATAGGCCCCGGTGTGTGATGTTCCCCTTCCCGAGTCCAAGTGATCTCATTGTTCAGTTCCCACCTATGAGTGAGAACATGCGGTGTTTGGTTTTCTGTTCTTGTGATAGTTTGCTAAGAATGATGGATTCCAGCTGCATCCATGTCCCTACAAAGGACACAAACTCATCCTTTTTTATGGCTGCATAGTATTCCATGGTGTATATATGCCACATTTTCTTAATCCAATCTGTCACTGATGGACATTTGGGTTGATTCC